>NC_069102.1:4081883-4381883 GCF_947172395.1 Bicyclus anynana
ACCCCTCTCATTCTGAGAGGAGACTCGAGCTCGAGCAGTGAGCCGAATAAGGGTTAATAATGATGATGAATGATGATGAGAGATACGACAATAGACCAACGGGGCGGAGATCGACCCACCACCACCAGTTGATGAGTTATATTATGCTACGAGTGTCATACTCGTAGCATAATATAAAACTTTATGACGACAAACATTAGTAAACTAAAGTCAACACTTTAAATACTAAGTTACGACGCCATTGACGCCATAAATACCGCTAGTAAAATGACAGATGGTCCTTCGAATCTGTTGGTGTTACTAAGACGCAGACTTTATAGATAGACAAGGAATCGATACATGGCAACGACTCAGTTACTAACGCACGGACTATAGTTAAATATGTACCGCGTCGGTAAGTATCTCTTTTAAATTTGCCTATCCTATTCAATGTCTATGCACGGATTCACATGAGAAACGGAAGAGAAAATTCTTGTGGATCGAGTGCAATAAATTATTCATTACTCTAGAGTTACTTTGAACGCTCGAGTGTGCTTTAATCATGGACTTCGTTGAAGAGCCCGTGGGAAATTTGAAAGAGGTGCTGTAATATATGCATTTACATCTAGAACTGTTGTTGCATCCGCTAATTTCATGCTTTTGTATTAAATTTTATTTTATATGGTTTAATTCGCATAACATCCATACAAATGATTATAAAGATATTTCTATACATATATTTGTTATATTTTGGCGTCAGTACAAAGTTTACGCATACACATAGTATATATAGTATATAGAGATAGACGAATAAGTTAAAGATAATGAGCTTGAAGGTTTATTTAATTCGATGTCGAGAGTCGTGTCCCTACTTCTTAAACACATCTACTCGTACCTGTAAATATAATATACACTATTGCCTACTCAATCAAACTGTGTTATATCAAGATGATAACGAAATGAATAAATTTAATATTTACAAATAGCTTGCAAAAGAAACAATACTTAGCAATACTTACTAACTGGCAGTATCGATTACCATGCTCAAGTATCGCAGCTACAAACTTTATTTATCAAGCATTTCACTAAATATGTCCGTGGGCTCTGAGTCCATTGAATATAATTATTTAGCTCATAGTCACAGCAATTTAAAAGCTTCTTATAATAGTGCTACCTACACAGGGTTATTAGAAAATACTATTGCCTTTAAGTAGCTTACTATCGTGAGGTGTGGGTATTTAATCGTACTCTTCTACTCCTTCCAGGTTAGCGAACTTTATTTTCCTTCCTACTAATATTATAAAGGCGAAAGTTTGTATGCTGTTTGTTTTAATGTTTGTTACTCTATAACGCCGCAACTACTCTACAATTTAAATTTTTTTTGTAAATTAAATTTGAAACGTAGATAAGTAATACTCTTTAACACAAAGACTTTTTTTTTGTCCCGAAAAAATCCAGGGTCTTTGCGCGATTTGCGGTTAACTGAAGGTTATCCTACTAATATTATAAACGCGAATTTGTATGGATCTTTGTTTGGATGTTTGTTACTCTTTATAGCTGCAGCTACCGAACCGACTACAGAACCGACTAGGCTCAAAATTTGGAATGGAAATAGATTTTACTCTGGATTAACACATAGGCTAGGCTAGGCTAGGCTTTTCATCCCGGGAAAATCCATGGTTCCTGAGAGATTTGTCAAATACTAAATTTCACGCGGACGAAGTCGCGGGCGTCTGCTAGTGTATCAATGTTTGTTACTCTTTCACGTCGCGACTACCGAACCGAATTAGCTGAAATTTGGAATTGAGATAGATTATAACCTAGATTAATACATAGGATTACTTTTATCCCGGAAATATTACATACTTATTTTTCGCGGCTAACACCGCGGGACGCAACTAATATTAAATAATTTATCTATTAGCGTACGCCAACGAGTTTGTTTGCGAAGACTTTTTAATTAGGTCCAATGAAAGGAAAAATGTGTGGTAGTAACTCAATATTCTTAGACTTTTATCATATTCCATTTAAATTATAACTATCATTCAATCAAATACTTTAATTTGTTGTGAAAAATACTATTTTAAAAATTGTATAATTCAAAAAATAATTCAAATATCAAACAAAATACCTAAGCTAGTATATATAATATTGCCAAAAAAAATATTTACTTTTTAAAAACTGTAAAATTTAATGTTTGACTTTACCATCTCAAAAGGTTGCCGACCCCTGCGCTTTACCATAGGACATGATGTACTCGTATGCGTATACAAGTAACACTTTACGTGTAGAGGGCCTACTACTCACCCTCTACCAAGCTCAAGTCAGAACTTGTATGGAGTACTGCAGTCACCTTTGGGATGGTTCTGCAAAATATCAGCTTGATGCATTAGACTCGATAGATCGCCGCGCTAGAAGGATAATTGGTAATGAACCGTTGACACAGGCGAAATTGCAGACCTTGCAACATCGTCGCAATGTAGCTTGTCTGTCGGTTTTTTACCGGATATACTTTGGCGAGTGTGCTCAGGAACTTCATCATCTAGTTCCTCCTTCCCCTTTCTACCACAGAACAGCAAGATGTCGCAAACGGTGGCATCCATATATTGTGGATGTCCAGGCAACTCGTACGAAAAGATTTGCATCTACATTTCTAATTCGTACAGCAAAAATTTGGAATGCCCTTCCGGCGTTTGTGTTTCCTGATAAATACAATTTGGACACCTTCAAAGCTAGAGTGAATAGGCATCTTCTAGGTAAGCGCGCTCCAACTTAGACCGCATTAATGCTTACCATCAGGCTTAATTGTAGTCAAGCGCTGGCCTATATTGCATAAAAAAAAAAAAAAAAAAAGGGCATAATCGCCTATGACTACCCATGATCGGTGACGATAGGATAATCTCCGCTTTGCACGCTGTGTCGGCGTTTCGGATAGTGGTCAAAGGAAGTTCGGCAGATTACAATACAATTGATTTGAATTCATTGTTATGTGTACCGATGTGTGTGCAGAGATAATGGTAATCATGTCGCATTCTGTGGTCACCTATCACCACCTATCTATCTATACATATAATTATTATAATAAAACTGTAACAGGTGAAATTCTGTACATTGAATTTTTGTTGGAGGGCATTATTTAATCGATACTGAAGCCAAAGATTTTTATTTTTTGTCTGTCTGGCTGTATTTAATGTTGACCGGTCATCACACTGAAACCACTGAATGAATTTAAATAAAACTTGGCACGATTTGAGACAATAATACAAAGAAAGTTATAGGATACTTTTTGTCGCGAAAATAAATCAGTATGGGCTGCAACAGGGGTAAAAAATATCATCTATTTTTTATATGGCTATGTCATAAATTTTACAATACTTAAATTAAATTTTATAATAATAAAGAGATAGAGTTTATAGGTTTTTAGGGGGTAGTATCTGGATCCGCTAAACCGATTTTGAATATTCTTAAAAAAACCTACAAATAGAAAGCCACGTTATTTGTTTATCCCCGTATTCTCACGGGAACGGGAACTACGCGGGTGAAACCGCGGGGTGTCGGCTATTATAATATTTTTATATTATATTACATTATTATATTGATCTCAAGATCAACGTCTATTAGAATTACCTCTGGAGCCCGTTTAAGTAGGAGGTAGGTACTCTAGAATAATTCTCTAGAACAACACATATACGGCTCACTGCTGAGCTCGAGTCTCCTCTCAGAATGAGAGGGGTTAGGCCAATAGTCCACCACGCTGGCCCAATGCGGATTGGCAGACTTCACACACGCAGAGAATTAAGAAATTCTCTGGTGTGCAGGTTTCCTCACGATGTTTTGACCCGTTTGAGACAGGTGATATTTAATTTCCGAAAATGCACACAACTGAAAATTTTGGAGGTGCAAGCCCGGACTGGACTCGAACCCACATCCTCCGTCTACATCATCTAGCTAGAAATATATCTTGCTATTCCTAATTCCATTAGACGTCTGAGACTTGTACTGTCTCAGTCTCATAACGAATTACGAAGTGTTGTTTAAATTCTACCCCTGGCTGCCCATAATTCCTTTTATCTAAGTGAAAACGGTCGAGACGTTGGAAAACGTTCCTTTATACTCTAGAGAAATCGTCTAGAACTCACCCTAAATTCTTCGGTGATCTGATTTCGCGTAGTACAAATACCTACCCCGTTTTGTGCGAAAACTAGAGATGCTTGCGGTTTTGGCCACGTGTTATTTGATTTTTGCAGAAAAAGTTTACTTTTTATAGTCTGGCAAGTTTGTTGATGACACTCCCATGATATGCGGGCAACGGGGGGAAAGACTGCGCGGGTGTGAAATCGTGCGTGCGGGGAAGTGAGGTGCATCAGTTCGTGGAAGTTGCCAAGCTATAGTTAGAAAATAAGGAAAGAACAGTCAGACAAATGGATGCTCCAGTGTGGTTTGGCGGACTTAGGGTAATAAAGTTTTATTTTTGAAGTGGAAGGGTAACGTAACGCGTTACGGCGTCAATCTGTCTGGCTTCCTTTTCTCTCGCATACGGCAGCAGGCTTAGACTTTAAGTTATCACTTCTGTAGAGCGTCCCGATACGCATACGTTTTTTTTTACGACAGAAGGGATTTTGTTTAGTGGTGAACTAAGTTACCCGAACTGGACCGTAAACGTACGCAGTATGGGTAATTTTGTCCACTTATATCAGTTATTTTGATTTTAACACAAAACTACTGAACCGATTTTCGTGACAATTTCTTTAAAACAAAAAAATAATTTCCAAAAGTTTTTAATAAATTACGAAGTTATAAGGTAAGAAACGTAAAAAAACATACGCGTCGAATCGACAACCTCCTTTTTTTAAGTCGGTTAATTAAGAAAAATAGAACTATTTGATATTAAGAGTAACGACCGGGCTTAACGTACTCTACGAGGCACGTGGGTGTAACATCTATAAGTATGTACAATTATTATTTTTCTTTGTGCATTTTGAAATCAACTACCAGTATTTCTTTTCCCTATAAATATCATACCAAAACGGACTTCAAAAATTTTACAGCAGCTACAATCAACATAACATAAAATTGAAAATTTTGAAACCCCCGAAAGTCATGAAATTATTAATTACACTCTCGATCAATATTCATCATCAATATTCTCTTTCAGTGCGCTTTCATCGGAGACCCCACTCGAGTTTATTTGCAGACATACGATTATTTTTCCCCATTTCCACCCCCCAAAACTTTTAAACGGCTCAACCGACTTTCATCAAACATGTCCAACAACACTCGCGCATAAGTCACCTTTAATACATAAAACTAAATTGTAATCGCTTCATACGTTCGGCAGATATGGTGCCACAGACAGACTGACAGACAGACACGTGAACCTTATAACACTTCTCTTTTTGCGTCGGACGTTTTAAATCAAAATTTACGAGAGTAGATACCTACATCTACTCTCGTGACTGAAAATTCGTAGCTACGTAGAGAAATTAGACAAAGCCTTACTGTACTTTGCTTTAGTCTCTCAGCAAATGTTTAATTTTTTTTATCGATGTATGCTACAAAGATAAAAACGCATGCAAATACTCGTAAGATTAATACGTACTTATTTAACGAGTATTAGATCTACGAATATGATAGAAATGGCACTGCAAATCTTGTCTGTCTAGTTGTTACTCCACATCAGAGATGCCCAGTTGTCTACAACCCCTGAGGGTCGACAACCACGACGTACCTACAAGTTCTATGAGGGTGAAAAATACTAAGGGGTCCGTAGAAAGCAAATCAGGGTTCAGAATTGGACTTTACATTTATGTCACGAAAATCACTTTTTTCTCAATATTTATTATTTTAACCGACTTCAAAAAAAGGAGGAGGTTCTCAATTCGAGGCTATTTTAATATTATTTTTACTAGGTATATAAATTATATTACATTTAAATATAAATTTTATTGGAATTAAATTTATAATAATTGGAAATATACATATTTATTAAATCTTACTACGTAGGAGGATATAATTATATTTTTTGCACGTTTTTTTTCATATATTTTAATAGGGTTTTGTATTTTTTAACCATTGTTAAAATAAAAACAGTGTAAATAAATAAATGAGAGAATAACAACAACAACAACATAGGTAATTTAGTATTTAACCTAAAAAACGTGAAAATGAATAAGTTTTTGAACTACAACGAAGACAATCGTCTACATACCGAAATCTCATCACCTTTTTCATTATGTTGAATTAAATACCTTTTTGAAAATCGGTCCAAAATTATTTAATATACTGAATATTAAATTGATTAGAATCTATATTGTTGACTATCCGGCTGAAATAAATTATTCTATCCTCAAACAATTTTTTGTAATGTAAACACAACTCAGACTGATCTTATATTTTCCACACACACTAAACATAATATACGATTACATTTTATCACTTACTACAAACGTAACTATGTTTATCCAAACACATAAACCGCCAAAACTTCAAATGTTTACAAAACAAACACTGCTAAGATAAAAAAGAGGCTTTACTTACGGATTGTTTACCACGAACTATAAAGTACACAATTTAATAACACCTTAACTGAACTGAATGTTTGTTATAGATTATGATTCGGAAAATACGATTTTTATTTTTTTTTAATTTGATTTCCGAGTGAGAGTTCGCGCGGCGTCCGAACCGGTCGGCTTCTCTACTGTCAACTAACTACTGAAGTACTGTGTAGTGACTAGTGAAGTGCTACCTACTTTAATACGTGAACTCTGCCTGTTGCTTCATTCAATACGATGGAAACATGGAATTTTCTTTATCATTCGTCGTAAATTATTGTTAATATGCAGCTTATTCAAAAGCTACAGATTAAAGGTGCATTAAAATGTACCGAAAATATACAACAGCGCGACTGTTTGACTGAAAGTGATTTTTTTGTTACGTAATATATTTTTAGCAAAAGAAAAACAGTAGAATAATTTTTATTCATTTTAAAAAAATTTTAATTCAAACTTAGGGATAAAGAATACTATAAGGAACTTAAGCTAACTTATTCTAATAACTATACAAATCATGCCCACGTGGAATGGTGGCAAGAATACTGGCTGCATTTCCGCGCTGGACAGCCAGGCTTATCCTTTGCGCAAAAAATTAAAAAAAAAAGAAGTAGGCGTTTACAAGCACTTCTGAAAGTCAGTTTTGTCCGTTTGTAATGACTAGTATAACTCTCAAACCGAAAATGTTGCTGTTTTAAAGCCTCAATAGCTCAACGGTAAGAGCGGTTGGACTCATCACCGAGAGATAGTGGTTCGATCCCCGCCCCGTTAGTCTATTGTCGTACCCACTCCTAGCATAGTCTTTACCGACTAGTTGGAGGGAAATGGGAATATTAGTCATATTATTAAAAAAAATTGCATACAACGTCCAAAAGCTTATTTATAACACTTAGCGACAAGTGACGTTGTAATTTGATAATTAATAGGTAATTGCAATACAATGGAAGACATCGGTCCGAAGGGAAACAACTTATTTAACTTTTTAATGTCACATTGTAAAGGACGAAGTTGTAAAATCGAAATAAGTACCTACTTGTAACCTAAGTAAAACCATTTTTTGAAAGTCAAGGTTATTTAATGTTGAAATCAATTCAGGCCCTCTCACATATCATATATCAACTGTTAGTGCAGTTAGTCCACTGTAGGACATAGGACTTTTGTAGGGACTTCCAAACATCACGATACTGAGCCACCTGCATCCAGCGAATCCCTGCGACTCGCTTGATGTCGTCAGTCCACCTGGTGGGGTGTCTACCAACACTGCGCTTACTTGTGCGGGGTCGCCATTCCAGCACTTTGGGACCCCAACGTCCATCGGCTCTTCGAACTATGTGCCCCGCCCATTGCCACTTCAGCTTCACTCGTTGAGCTATGTCGGTGACTTTGGTTCATTTGCGGATCTCCTCATTTCTGTTTCGATCTCGCAGAGATTACTATACTTAGTATAACATTATTAAAATTGACCTTATACATAAATTATATGTCTCTAACATACACATTTTGCTATTAGCATTTTTTTCTATGAGGTTTTTCTTCGAGGTCACTGAGTGTCAAATAAGTTACATTATCTAAAAGAGTAGTTTTTGATTAATTACACATCATTTTATTATAGTGTGTATTGTATGAAAATATCTTGACAAAATGAATACGACAAAAGTGTTGTAAAACTAATAGCCCAATGGTTATGATATTGAAACAAATACATGTAATTTTTATAGCTACCATGCGGCATCATATAGAACATATTCACTTTTTCATTTGGAACAAATATATATTTTATAGTACATTATTCAAAATACTTTTGCCATGATATCTTTTCAGAAAAAGCTTTTATACATATCTTGTTGGGCCTATCGTTTCCCCAATAAATAAAGTCCTTTTCCATAACAATACCATGCGAAATTCTTTAACACTTTGGTTTCGACATCACAAAAAGTGAAACAGACATTTTGTTGGATATCTAAGCAAATAATTATAGTCTAGATTTCAAAGCAATGTGTATTCATAAATTATACTCGTGAGAAATATATTTCATACATGATACAAATTACATAAGAGACAAAAACATAGCATTCCATGGATTCACGACTTCCGGGTCCGGGTCCACCAGCCAGACCTGGACCAAATAAGAAAACCTCAATCGGCCCAGCCGGGGATCGAACCAAGGACCTCCGTTTTGTAATCATAATCATAAATCATAAATCATAAATCATTTATTGCCAGAATGTGGTCATATACAGATATTGTTACATTTTAATGTTCCTACACAATCTGCCTCATAGGCGTGCAAGCCGAGTACATTATTATAATTTTTATTTACTAATATTAGAACTGTCAATCATATATAATGTCATTTCATAAATTAAAGTCATATAACAAACATAATAAAATAAAATTAAACGAAAGTAATATTGTCAAAACATTAAGTATACATTTACATGTTATTAATATAAAATAATTTGTCATTAAGGAACTCTGCTACTGTGTAATATCCTTTATTTAAGAGTATTTTAACCATTCTTCCTTTGAATTGCATAGCATCTAACCTTTTCAAACTCTCTGGAATATGGTTGTATATCCGTATGGCCATACAATATGTGTTATTTTTAAATATATTTACTCTCTGCCTTGGCACTACAAGTTTATGTTTGTATCTGTTAGAACGTGCCATAATGTCTTCCATATTAAAGAAATTATTTCTATGTTTATGGACAAAGACAGAGAGCTCCAGAATATAAAGGCATGGCAAAGGAAGAATCTTCTCACTTTTAAACAATGGTTTACATGACTGTAGAGGATCTGCTCCACATATACACCGTATACATTTTTCTGGATTCTAAAGACTTTTATGAAATCAACCGAATTGCCCCATAAGATAAGTCCGTAGCGTAAGAGAGAGGAGACATATCCATGGTAAGCATTGAGTGCTGCCTCTTTTGAAGTAGTTGTAAATCCACCGCGCACACCACTGCGCCACGGAGGCCGTCAAATGCGTATGTTAAGAATAATAATATACCTACTATTGTTAAAATAACAAGCTACTCATAAATACAGCTACTGAATGGAATGAAGCCGTAAAGTTAAGAATAATAATATACCTATAATTGTTAATATAACTCAAGCTACTGATAAATGCAGCTACTGAAAATTACTTAACTTATTTTATCTACGGCCTACGTTGTCCATATTAGCTTTATGATAAAGAGGTATGGAGGCGGAAGGCTTAGAATAATACTTGACTTAATAATAATATAATAATAATAATATTTTTTTTTTATTTAAAGGTATTTACCCAATATAAAAATAATATATAATATATATACTAATATCATATTGTTATAATAACTCAAGCTACTGATAAATACTTACAGCTACTGAAAATTACATTACTTATATTATCTACGGCTTATGTCTATATTGGTAAAGTGATATTTAATAAGACTTTCTGATAAAGTGGTATGAAGCCATAAAGTTAAGAATAATAATATACCAATTATTGTTAAAATAACTCAAGCTACTGATAAATGCAGCTACTGAAAATTACTTTACTTATTTTTTCTACGGCCTACGTTGTTTATATTAGTTTTATGTTAACCATAGGTTAAACCGCAGTCAGAGGTAAAAGGCGGAAGGTTTAGAATAACACTTTGGTTAACGGTTATTGTTAAAATAATTTATGCTACTGAAAATTACTGTACTTATATTATATGAAGAATAACATTTGGGTTAACGGTTATTGTCTGATAAGTGAATATAAGCACGGGTGATCGTTTAACGCTACCTACGAAGCCTGTTTAAGGGTTGAATTACAATATGGAGGCATAGCTGATATATGCGAATACAGCAGGGCTATTCTGTAACGATGTTTTGTATAATAATATTAATAATAACACTCATTTATTCAGCTTCGACTTCGCCACGGGTCCCAGATGGTATAGCTACACTGCATAAGCCATTATGCATTTTCCCTTGTATTTTTGTCTCACGAAGTGAAAATACACCACTTTTTCTTACTGATTTTAAACCGCAAACGCGCCCGTTTTTAGCTAGAGTGGTGAAAAAATATTTACTCTCTGGCATAGCTTCTAGACTCATCAAACTCCTCAGTGATATTGTATGGACCAGTCAAAGTCCACATGGAGTGCTTTTTTTAAATTAAATGACAAGTTAGCCCTTGACTGCGATCTATTTGCGTTGTACGAGTATAGTCCATCCAAAACGGTTTCTATGCGGCAGCATACCGCAACGGTAAATCTTTTGGCGGTATGTCTTTTCCGGGTGGTAACTTCTTAAAGCCTGTGTGTGTATGTGTGTGTATGAAAGTATAATATGCCAAATTGATCTGAGAATTGATTATTGAATCCAGGACCTCTATATTATCTCTAATGCCAACTGTGCCAGAGAGATACCCACACGTTACGAATAAAAAATCGAAGTTTTTCCAGTTACTTTTGTGTTTCCACCCTTATACGTACATACGATACCTACGTACAATAAATGGGCCCTTAGTGGGCATTATAAGTCGTACTAATTAGTGCGCTACTGTGATTTATTGGTTAAGAGTACGTGGAACTTAGGTAATGAAAGTAACCTTAAGTGTCTACTTATATCTACCTACGTACCGAGCCCACGAATAGACAATTACACTTTATTCGTTATTAACCCATATTCGGCTCACTGCTGAGCTCGAGTATCCTCTCAGAATGAGAGAGGTTAGGCCAATAGTCCACCACAACGTCCAGACTTTATACACGCAGAGAGTTAAGAAAATTCTCTGGTATGCAGGTTTCCTCACGATGTTTTCCTTCAGCGTTCGAGACACGTGATATTTAATTTCTTGAAATGCACACAATAGAAAAGTTGGAGGCTCATGCCCCAGACCGCATAGGTAAATACAGTAAACAATTATGGAGTTTAGACCGTGTATTAGTATTACGTGCCTACGAAATTACCACAAAAAATGATCCGAATTTAGACCGACTTTACCGTTTGAGACACATGAAAATGTATCTCAAACGGTAAAGGAAAAACATCGTGAGGAAACCTGCATACTTAATAATTTTCGGAATTCTCTACTTATGTGAAATTTGCCAATCGGTGGTGGACTATTGGCATAACCCCTCTCATTCTGAGAGGACACTCGTGCTCAACAGTGAGCCAAATAGCAACGTATTTCCCGTAGGATAACGTACTTAGAATTTGATCGGCCATCGGAAATCCATTGGCCGGCAAACCCATCGATATAAATCGTTAGATGGGCCCCTCCATACTAAAGAACGCACAATTTTATGTCATTACCCAAAGACGTGCACGCACATCTTATCTTAGTACGCAACAAGCGCATGCTGTGAGTAGACGTGGCTTGAAAAAATATTTACTGATTTTTTATTTTAATCCCTTAATTATGCCTTCGTGTTTTGGAAGTGTAAAACCACAAGCCACAACATGAATAAAGAGAAATGTGTTACGAGTGATGACGTACTCAATGTGCGAAACCAATGACAGTTCAAAACGCTTAGAGGCCCATCTAACGATCTACGATCGATGGGTAAACCCATCAGACTCGCATTCGGTAATTTGAATCTTTGATTGGCTGTGACACCGGCATCATACGGCTCCATTTCAGCGGAGGATAATTTGATTACCTACCAATCACGATGCATGGCCATTGATAGGCTTTCAGTAAATTAAATATTTCAACGTGAGCAAAAACTGAAAGGATACTTTTGGGACAACCTGTATAGCATCGCAGCTGCACTCACACATTAATTATGGAGTTTGTTTTACTACCCGCTAATAGTTTTTTTTTTCTCATTTTGTTAGATTTTAATATTGTATAATTAATTATAATAAGCAGTACGCAGTAAAACCAACTGTGGTTTATTTTGCATTACGTGTATTTTTAATAATAAAAAATAAATTAAAAATTTTAATAAAAAAAATTCAACCGACTTCCAACTCAAAAATTAACCTAAACTAAAAAGCAAAAAATAACATCTTACCTATGTGCTACCTTCTGATCAGTTTGAAGGCGGTGCCAAGCCAGTGATGTTTTAATTCAAGCCGTTTAAAAGTCGGTTGAATTTTTTTTATTAAAATTTTTATTTTTTAATTTTTAGTGTTAGCACACCTACTGAGTGTGAACAAACCTACTGACTGTCTGATTGTCCTCCGTCTTCATCACCAGACCCCCTATGCAGTCACAATCCATATGGGTGGAAAGTTCTCATCAATATAAAATTTATCAAGTCCAAACACAAGGTAGCTACTGTGAACAGTCGAGGAGTTCCCTTAACTCTCCTTCATCTTCATCACCAGACCTCTAATACAGTCACAACCTATCCAGGTGGAAAGTTCTCATCAATACAAAATTATCAAGTCAAAACACAGGGTAGCTACTGTGAACCGTCGAGGAGTTCCCTTAACTATCCTTCGTCTTCATCACCAGACCCCTAATACAGTCACAACCCATCTAGGTGGAAAGTTCTCATCAATACAAATTTATCAAGTCCAAACACAAGGTAGCTACTGTCTGTGTATCGGCTCCATCATCAGACCAACTCCAGACCTTCATAAAATTGTAGTGGTTTAAAATACCTTATGGAAACACTAACAAATGCACTAGCCGTCTCTACGATTTTCGAAAGTTCCCCTTGTAGGCTACACACATTATTTATTTATAATATTATTAATATTCCATTATAAACATTTATTTCATTAAATATATTTATTTTAATTTATTTAACACATTCATTCACACTTACATACACACTTACACTACATACAATCATAATTTCACACTCACAAATTAATATATACACTTTTCACTATTAAAATTAATTCACGCGCATACTCGGGTGAAACCCGTAGTATGCGGCGCGGCGGCCGTCTTACGTCACGCGCTCCGCGCTCGGTCAGTCGACATTCGATGCCTACCCTACTATTCGTTCTCGGTGCGTTCGACTAACACGTTTGACTTGCGCATAACTTTTGTGATCGTATTGTATTGTTTATTCCTCTCATTGTGTATGTTAACTGCCTAGTAATTAAAGACTATCTAAATACTTTACTCGTGTATATATTCCATCACTGCTAACCACAACAAAGCCTAAACTGGTGACCCTAAAATAAAATCAAAATGAGCAGTGAAAGTGACACAACCGGATCGCAGGCGAACACACAGTCGCGGCCGAAGACGAAAAAGGTGTCGGGCAGTTTCTTGAGGACGATTCGACACTGTCGCCAGCCCACCGACATCCAGCCCAGTGACGCGACATTAAAGAGGACATTAGAAGCCATGTCAAAATTCGACGAACGCCTGAACGACATCGCAGCGCCAGCTCTACAGGTGAATGCTGTGACATCATCGTCCGACTTCGAAATACTCAAACAACAACTGGCCAAACTCTCAAAGCTGGTCAGCATGTTAACCGCCCGCGAAGACGAGCAGACATTTTCGAGCGAACGCAACACACGCAACCACAGGAGGAGCTGCAGCCAGTCACCACCCACACGGTCAGCTACAAAGCACAGTCGCTTCACGAATTGCTGGTACCACCACAAGTTCGGATCTATCGCCAACAAGTGTGTACCACCTTGTAAATTCAAGACATCGATGAAAAACGACCGGCGGCCAGCAGTGACGACAGCCGACGATCAGCGGACAAACACGGGTCGTTTATTTATTACGGACCAAGACACAAAAGTGCAATACTTAGTGGACACCGGTAGTGACATTTGTGTATACCCAGTGAGCGCCTTACGCGAACGACGTAATAAAACTTCATTTTCGTTGTGTGCGGCGAACGGTTCGGCTATCGATACCTACGGTTACATACAATTAACACTAAACATAGGTCTACGCCGCGACTTTCCGTGGCGATTTGTAATCGCGGACGTCACGAAACCTATAATCGGTGTAGATTTTCTGTCTCATTATCGACTCATTGTAGACATCAGTAACCGTAAACTTATCGATAGCCTAACCAATATAAGTTATACAGCTAGTGTTGCGTCACCCAACTTACTTGTAACGAGCGTTAAGGTATCGACTGGCGGCAATAGCAAATATCACAGTATATTATCTGAATTTCCAGATATCACCCGCCCCGCCGGTACACCAGGTACAGTAAAACACAGTACACAACACCACATTCGTACTACACCAGGCCCCCCAGTGTCGTGTTCACCCCGAAGGCTGGCACCAGATAAATTAAAAATAGCCAGACAAGAGTTTGACGCGATGCTGGCGAACGGTACCGCTCGTCCATCTGACAGTCCGTGGTCATCACCTCTCCATCTGGCGACTAAAAAAGATAACGGCTGGCGTCCTTGTGGAGATTATAGGCTACTCAACGCAAGGACAATCCCAGATAAATATCCTATTCGTCACATACACGATTTTTCACATAGTCTGTCTGGTTGTAAATACTTTTCTGTTATAGATTTGGTCAAGGCTTACAACCAGATCCCTGTGGCTGAAGAGGACATCCCTAAGACAGCGATTTCGTGTCCCTTCGGGTTATACGAGTTCCCTTTTATGAACTTCGGGCTGAGGAACGCAGGTCAGACATTTCAGAGATTCGTCGACGAGCTAACCCGTGGACTTGACTTTTGCTACGCTTACCTTGACGATTTTTTGGTATACTCCAGGACTCAGGAAGAACACGAAGACCATTTACGCCAACTGTTTTCTCGTATGCAGGAATACGGCGTACTAATCAACACAGCGAAATGCGTCTTCGGTGCACCTGAGGTAACATTCCTGGGCTACCAAATTTCCGACAAAGGCACCAAACCTTTAGACAGCAAAGTCAAGGCCATCGCGGACATCACCATCCCGAAAACCGTCAGAGAGCTTAGACGATTCTTGGGCATGATTAATTTTTATAGGCGATTTCTGCCTAACGCTGCCCAAATCCAAGCTCCTCTGAACGCATTACTGACCGGATCTGTTAAAGCTTCCCACCCAGTCATCATAGAAGGAGAATCTCTGCAAGCATTCGAGGACTGCAAGAAGAGTCTGTGTGATGCAACCCTATTAGCGCATCCCGTATCTCACGCTAAACTGGGACTCGTCACTGACGCTTCCGACAAAGTCATCGCAGCAGCCCTACAACAGCACGTGGACGGAGCTTGGCAACCTCTAGCATTTTTCTCACGCAAGTTGAGCCCCTCGCAGGTCAAGTACTCTCCATACGATCGCGAGCTCCTTGCAATATACGAAGGCATCAAACACTTTCGTCACATGTTAGAGGCCAGTGATTTCACCATCTATACTGACCACAAACCGCTATGTTACGCTTTCCATGAGCGGAAAAGTAACTGCTCGCCACGTCAGTATAGACACTTGGACTTCATCTCGCAATTCACTACGGATATTCAACACATCGCGGGTAAAGACAATGTCGTTGCCGACACGCTTTCCCGTATTTACGAATTGCAGACGCCTGTAGATCTCGAAGTCCTTGCCAAGTCCCAAACCACAGACCCTGAGCTTGCCCAACATCTCAACAGCGAAACATCTCTTCGCCTTACCAAGATGACAATACCTGGTAGTCGTACTGAAATGTACTGCGACGTCAGCACCCCGACTCCCAGACCTTTTGTCCCAGAGAACTATCGTAGGCAAATCTTCAACAGCCTCCACTCTCTCAGCCATCCTGGTCCTAACGCCTCAGCTAAGCTCGTTGCACAACGCTTCGTTTGGCCACTCATGCGGAAAAACTGCCGTGACTGGGCTAAGGCATGTTTGGTATGCCAGCGCACGAAGGTAAGCCGACACGTGTCGTCACCTATAGGTACGCTTGCTTTACCTTCGGCGCGGTTCAAATATGCCCATTTAGACCTTGTCGGGCCAATGCCGTACTCAAATGGTTTTCGGTATTGTTTGACAGTCGTCGATCGCTTTACGCGATGGCCGGAAGCTGTCCCCATCACCGACATTACCTCTGAGACAGTAGCCAAAGCCTTTATCTCTTGTTGGGTCTCGCGTTACGGTGTTCCTACCGATATAGTCACGGATCGAGGAGCACAATTCCAATCGGCACTTTTCCAGCAGTTAGCCAAATCCATTGGATTCGACCACCGCAGGACAACTGCATACCACCCACAGTGCAACGGCTTAGTTGAACGCTTTCATCGACAGCTGAAGGCAGCTATAACTTGCCACGCTGATTCAAATTGGACCGAATCCCTACCCCTGGTTCTTCTTGGCATAAGGAGCGCTATAAAGGAAGACCTCAAAGCGTCATCAGCTGAACTGGTATACGGTGAGCCACTCCGATTACCTGGAGAATTTTTCGGTCATACCACAACTGGGTACACCACCGATATAACCGATTTCTCAGCACGCTTAAAGTCCTTTGCCGAGAAGCTGAAACCAGTTCCCACTCAGCACCACTCCAAAACTCGCAAAACCTTCGTGTTCAAGGAACTCGACACATGTAGTCATGTTTTCATTAGAGAAGACGCTACACGTGGATCCCTGCAACCAGCGTACACAGGTCCACACGAGGTTGTACAGAGAAGTGCCAAGGTTTTCAAAATCATGGTCAAGGGCAAAGTCGTCACAGTATCAATAGACCGACTTAAACCAGCCTATATACTGTCTGACGACACACCCCAACCAAATCCATCTAATCCCCCAAAACCTCCACAACCTAATCCCCCAAACCCTCCACAACCCAAACCTCCAAATCCTCCCCCTGTACATCAGGCAGCTGGAGACACCACACAACGGACCACACGTTCAGGGAGACGAGTACGGTTCCCAGATTATTATCGTCCGTAGACACGGCCTCTGGAGGGGGGTGATGTAGGCTACACACATTATTTATTTATAATATTATTAATATTCCATTATAAACATTTATTTCATTAAATATATTTATTTTAATTTATTTAACACATTCATTCACACTTACATACACACTTACACTACATACAATCATAATTTCACACTCACAAATTAATATATACACTTTTCACTATTAAAATTAATTCACGCGCATACTCGGGTGAAACCCGTAGTATGCGGCGCGGCGGCCGTCTTACGTCACGCGCTCCGCGCTCGGTCAGTCGACATTCGATGCCTACCCTACTATTCGTTCTCGGTGCGTTCGACTAACACGTTTGACTTGCGCATAACTTTTGTGATCGTATTGTATTGTTTATTCCTCTCATTGTGTATGTTAACTGCCTAGTAATTAAAGACTATCTAAATACTTTACTCGTGTATATATTCCATCACTGCTAACCACAACAAAGCCTAAACCCTCAATTTCTCCAGGATGCCATCATCAGATCCTGACATGAAAAAAATGGGACCACCCTGGAATCAAACCCTTCAAAACAAAAAAAGAATTTTCAAAATCGGTCCACAAATGACGGAATTATCGCTGGACATACATAAAAAAAAAAAAAACATACATACAGCCGAACGTAGAACCTCCTCCTTTTTGGAAGTCGGTTAAAAATACAGGAACTAAACACTTTCCACGATAATGGAATTATATATTTTTAGCAGAAGCTTCAAAAGTAGATTTAGAAAATACGAAAACCAGTATTGAACAAAGGTTTCACAATATTCGTCAGGACACCTTAATTAACAAATCAAACCGTCACCTGATGGTGATTATGATGCAATCTAAGATGGAATCGGGCTAACTTGTTATGAGGAGGATGAAATCCACACCCCTTTCGGTTTCTACACGACGTCATACCGGAACGCTAAATCGCTTGACGGTACGTCTTTGTCGTTAGGGTGGTAACTAGCCACTGCCAAAGCCTCCCACCAACCAGATGTGGACCAATCGGTCCAACCGGGGATCGAACCCAGGACCTCCGTATTGTAACTCCACTGCGCATACCACTGCGCCACGGAGGCCGTCAAATTATATTAGGTACTTACCTTACCAAGAGTATTTCATTTAATACATGTTCACAAAAATTATATCTGAACTAGCCGACGCCCGCGACTTCGTCTTCGTGAAACTCTTATATCCTACCCTATCCTACTCTTATCTACTCCTACCCTACTTATCTGGTTGATTTTTTACACCTTGTGTCCGAAAAACCCAAATATCTTACCGAACCCTATTTTTTCCAAAATAAAATTTAGCCTATGTTACTTGTGGATAATTTAGCTTTCTAATGGTGAAAGAATTTTTAAAATCAGTCCAGTAGTTTTTGAGCCTATTCATTACAATCAAACAAACAAACAAACATACAAACAAAGTTTTCCTCTTTGTAATATTAGTATAGATAAATAAAACATACTCGAACCAAGTGAATATTTCTCGCCATTTTGAATATGAATATTCAAAATATGTCGCACGTCCAATACAGCTGGCGCCACAGGTTAATCACGTTTTTATTTACATATAATGCGCCGCTGTATCCATAAGTTGATTTAACCAATGCTAATTGTCTGTTTGATCCGATTGTATTGTACTCGTAATACACTAGCTACAAACCTCAACTTCGCCCTGAATTTTATTCAAAACTAGCGGACGCCCACGACTTTATCTGCGTGGAGTTCAGTTTTTACAAATCTCGCAGGAACCATGGGATGACAAGTAACCTATGTGTTAATCCAGAGTAAAATCTATTTCCATTCTAACTTTCAGCCAAATCGATTTGTAACAGCGCTAAGAAGGAATAAACATACATACTTACACACAAACTAAATTCATAGGCTACTTTCATCCCGGAATAATCGATGGTTCCCGCGGGATTTGTGATAAACTGAACTCCACGCGGACGAAGTCGCGACCGTCCGCTAGTATGAAGTGTTGGTAAATCTTCTGCATAAATCACTCCATGTGAAAGTCTTGAAGATTAATTCAGTAATACTCGAGTTCATTCATCATGCAGACAGACACTTTGTTTCTATAATATGTAATTTCTCACACCTTGTTCAAGTTGCCATCGATAGACGCATTAGATTCAAGACCGATATTCAAATAAAATCCTTTATTTAACAAACTCGCCTTTATTTATGTGTTACCATTAAATTATAAAATACGTTAGTTTATAATCTTACTCGTGATATTATAATCTACCGTCATATTGTGAACTGAAAATACTGATTACAAATTAACATGTTATTTTTCGGTATAAATAAATATGAGATGTCACAATTCTTGGAGTATTTTATTTGAATGACATATGTGTTTCATTCCTAACTCTGTGGACACAGAACGGTCTGCTGTAAGGCCGAGCAATCAGGGGCAAGTTCGGACAGTTGACGTTTTAATCTTATATTCAACATTATAATATAATCTATCGGAAGTGAAACCGTTAAATTGCAATCTTGACTAAATTATACTTTTAATTAACAATAACAATATTTTACTAATGGAAGAAAAGTGTTTATAAAAATTAAGAAACGCACGTCACCCCTTCGATTTTTCTTCTTTTTCTTTTTCTGTGATATGTCCATTGTAATTTTTTACTATTTTTAATTTTCCCGCTGTAATATTTTTTAACTCTATGGTAAATTTATCCTGAATGACAATTTAACGGTTTTACTTCCGATATACCGAAAAATAACACATTAAATTGTAATTAGTATTTTCAGTTCACAATATGACGGTAGATTATAATATCACGAGTGAGATTATATTATACGTATTTTACAATCTACCGGTAACATATATAAAGTATGGACCAACTGCCACGCGGTTTTACCCGCAGTTTTCCCATCCCTGTTTAGGATATATGAGAATTGGAGTGGAAGAAGATGAATGAGTTTGATTAAATCGTTCTCAAATAATGGTGTTAGCAGAGAAATAGGGATTCATTGATTTAAATTCTATTTATGCTCGAATACTTATTAGGTAGAGCCGTGATAGCCCAGTGGATATAACCTCTGCCTTCAATTCCGGAAGGTATGGGTTCGAATGCGGTCCGGGGCATGCACCTTCAACTTTTCAGTTGTGTGCACTTTAAGAAATTAAATATCACGTGTCTTAAACGGTGAAGGAAAAAATCGTGAGGAAACCTGCATACTAGAGAATTATCTTAATTCTCTGCGTGTGTGAAGTCTGCCAATCCGCCAGCGTGGTGGACTATTGGCCTAATCCCTCGAGCTCAGCAGTGAGCCGAATATGAGTTGATAATGATGACTTATTAGGTACTAGCGGACCTGCGATTTCGTCCGCGTGGAAATAAATGTAAACTTCCAACCCCTATCTCACCACCATAGGTATTGAATTTTAAAAATACTTGAATCACATTATATTTTGTATTTTTTATGATTTGAGAATATTTTTTTAAAAATGTTATTCTAAAAATGAAAGCTTTTCCATACAAAGTTTCAACCCCTTTCTATTTTCATTTTAGGGTCAATAATGTTATAATGTACCCTATGTTTTGCTCCAAGGTCCATTTACCATTATACCAAAATTCATGTTGATCGGTTCAGCCGTTTATCCTCGAAAAGGTAACATACAGACAGACAGACAGACAGACTTACTTTCGCATATAATATTAGTATAGATAGACTATCGACCCAGTCAAGCTTCGCTTTGTATTACGCAACCAACCAATCGCAAAGCTATCAGCGATAAGCAAAGTTTTACTCGCTTATGTGCTATGTTTTTGATTTTAAATTAAATGAATGAATAAATGAAATAGTTAGGTAGCTTAGTAGAATGAGTAGATGGCTTAGCTGCCGATCATCTTAAGCCAAAGGAAATAGGTCATCGCTTTTTCTTTCGAGAAAATGTGTGAAAAGTTAATATGTTCGTTCGAACATTTTAGCTCTCCAGAGTACTACTGCTAAAACAATTTTAAACTAACCCTTTTTTTTCTTTACAAGTTAGCTCTTGACTACAATCTCATCTGATGGTAAGTGATGATGCAATCGAATGATGGCAGGGGCTTATTTATTAGAAGTAGGACGAAAATGCACACCCTTTTCGGTTACTACACGACATCGTACCGAAACGCTAAATCATCATGGCAAAGTGGCCAGTGCATAACCGAAGCCTTCCACTGGCCAGACCAAATATAAAAACCTAAATCGGCCCAGTCGGTGATCGAATCTAGGACCTCCGTTATGTAAATCCACTGCGCAACCAAAAATGTTTACTTTTTCAAACAAAAAAAGAATTTTCAAAATCGCTTAATAAATGTCGAAGTAACAAATATTTAAAAAAAAACGTACGCGTCGAAGTGAGAAACTCCTCCTTTTTTTTGAAGTCGGTTAACAACCATCAAAGGTATTGGTAGGATAAACATGTCGTCGTCGTCGTTATCAACCCATATACGGCTCACTGCTGAGCTCGAGTCTCCTCTCAGAATGAGAGAAGTTAGGCCTTATTCCACCACGCTGGCCCAATGCAGATTGGCAGACTTAAGAAAATTCTCTGGTATGCATACAACGTGAGGAAACCTCACGTTGTTTTTTCCTTCACCGTTTGAGACTCGTGATATTTAATATCTTAAAATGCTCACAACTGAAAAGTTGGAGGTGCGTGCCCCGGACCGGAATTGAACCCACACCCTCCGGAATTGGAGGCAGAGGTCATATCCACTGGGCTATCACGTCTCTCAGAATAAACATGTATCTATACAAAATTACCTAATTAGGAAATTCCAATTTGGTGTGTCTGTTATTATTCCAGCAAACATACCAAATCGAGTACACTTCGTGCGCTTTTTGAAATAATTGGAGTACCCTCTCATTCGCTGGTCTTATGCGACTAGAACTGACAGTATACTCTACATTCTACACTATAGGTCTAAGATCCGGCATAAGAAATATATACCCTCATCTATTTATTTGGGATAAGAAATAAATGATAGAAAACTTTAATAAAAAAATACAACCGACTTCAAAATTATAAAAATGTTTTTACTAAACTTTTAACTAAACTAAAAAGCGAAAACACTCAAAAAAAGCGCTACCTTCTCAGTTTGCTCCGTGTGAACAGTTTGAAGGCGGTGCTGTGTTAATTAAAGCCATATCTGAAAGAACTGTATGAAAATCCTAAATCTTTATGATATAAACGGCTTGAATTAATACTTAAAAAACTTGGTACCGCCTTCAAACTCATCACACGGAGCAAACTGAGAAGGTAGCACATACGATGTTACTTTTCGCTGTTTAGTTTAGTAAAGTAGTTTGTTAGATAGCACAGTTATCGAGGAAGGCTATAGGCTATATATTATCCCTGTATTCCTACAGCAACAAGAAACATGCGGGTGAAACCGTCAGCTAGTTAAGTATAAAATAAGCTTTCATTTGACATATATATATATATTATAAGATAACTTTTAGATTATAAGATAACTGATGAGAGTATTTTGTACTAAATTTTTATATCTGGCAACCTTTACATTTTCAATTCTGTTGGGTATATTATTTTAACTACGATTTATATTCATTACCACCACCGTACCGACAAAAACGTACCGCCAAGCGATTTAGCGTTCCGGTACGATGTCGTGTAGAAACCGAAAAGGGGCTGATATTTTCATCCTCCTCCTAACAAGTTAGCCCGCTTCCATCTTTGACTGCATCATCACTTACCATCAGGTGAGATTGTAGTAATGGGCTAACTTGTAAAGAATAAAAAAAATAAGGTAAGAGGGAAGTAGATCAAATAAATAAAAAAAAAATCATTTAACACTCACCGGGCAAAATTTTACTAGTCAACCTATTTGCAATGTGTCAATGTGAATATTTTCTCTAATTTATTTCTTATGCCATAATAAATAACAGATGAGGGTATATATTCCTTATGCCGGATCTCATACTATATAGACAGAGAGCACATTATACCTATCCCGCGATGTGCGGTGCCAATATCTGCATCTGGACTATCTAGAGCAGTAGGCAAAGTATTGAATAGTTTCGTAAAATTTTACTCCATCTATACGTTCCATTTACTACAATGTTTAGTGCACAGTTTCAGTTTTGCTGAGACTACTTTTCAAAGAGTTTGTAGATATATTCTACCACATAAACTTTTGTATTACTGAAACAATTACTTTAATATATAATTTTATTCTCTGTCCATGTTACACCCGTTCTGAGCCGACTGAAACCATAAATAAGGACTGGACGGCCTACGTGGCGCAATGGTATGCGCGGTGGATTTACAAGACGGAGGTCCTCGGTTCGATCTCCGGCTGGGCCGATAGAGGTTTTCTTAATTGGTTCCGGTCTGGTTGGTGGCAGGCTTCGGCCGTGAATAGTTACCACCCTACGGGCAAAGGCGATGGTGGGATGTCGCGTAGAAACCGAAAGAGGTGTGGATTTTCATCCTACTCTTAACAAGTTTTAAATTGTATCATCACATACCATCAGATGAGATTGTAGTCAAGAGCTCACTTATAAAGATTAAAACAAACAAAAAAAAAGGTAAATTTGACTCCTATCTACTTATTATAAGCCCTTACTTATTAGCTCTTCGGTAATAATTGAGAGAGCGTAGCGTAGAGCTAATAATTGAGGCACAGAATATACTGTTGCACCCACTCCTAATACAGTCTTTACTAATTGGAAAAGAACAGAAATATTGGTCATATTTCAGTTTGCAAGTATTTTTTCAAAAATGTCTATAACTTGTTTTACCACGACGTTTTAAACACCCCAATTGATTACAGTACAGCTACTTATCTATAATTAGTAGGAACAAGTGTTGACAAACCTTTATAAAATTAGAAAGGTTTGTAGCATCTACTTTAAAGATTACATGGCAAAATCATCATTATACATATACTAGTAAGAATTAAACTATATGTATAGGTTGTTCCTGACGAACGCCAACTCTTTTGAAAAAAAATCTGCTTCAATTCAAGCTTTCAACGTTGAAGAAATTCGAGATAATACGCGGCTCAGCATTTTTCTTACAATCTCTCTCAGGCGTTTAATACTTTTCCTTTGCTATCTGGTAATTGGTTTTTCAACGGACTCCAGTTTAAAATAGTCCTTGGAAAAAAAATTAATTCAATGACCATACTGATCAAACATGAACGAGACGAGACGTTCTCGGTTCTGTGGTTGGGCAGAGTTTACTTTCTAAGCAATCTTTTAATTATATTTTTACTGAAAGAAGGGTTATTTTTTCGCACGTATCTTCTATGTATTTATGTAATATTCTTTAATACCTCATATCATATATCATATATCATATCTTCCAAACCGCTGAACGGATTAACGTAATTAAGATATCTTTAGATTCTTTAGAGTCTTATTAACCCAAGTGTTCTTAGATGTGTAGTTAAAAAAACAACGCGACTGTGAGACACTATAGACTTGAAGTGATTTTTTTTTATCATTGACTTATTTGGTTAATAAACTACAAGGAACAATATAAAACTAAAAACTATTAATATAATATCCGATTTTTTTTGGCGAATAAATAAAGAAAGATGATGATGATAGATTTATATAGTAACTTTGTCTAATTTACAACAGTATGATCATTAATAAATATTATGTTCCTGGGTCTACAGACCAAGTTTATTAATAAAAATATATTTATATAGGTAGGCATATATTTTTATTTATTAATAAATCTCCGTGGTTTGTTAATGTAGGTACACAGTACATATTGGAATTCTTTCTTAGAAAAGGGTCACTTCAATGTTTGGAACAATACGTAGAATAGGAAATCAGGTTTTCTACACCCACGTCCCTAGAGGAATATTAATATTATTATTGTAACTCTGAAGAAAATAATAAGACCTCTTTATTATATTTTCACAAGTGCTAGCAGATATAAAAAAGTGGGAAATCAAATCCACTTGGGAAATAACAATTACGTATGTACATTGTACAGTGAAAACCAACAATCATTATCATCATGAACCCGCAAACCCGTAGTGGAGCAGAGCGTTGTGAGCTCCAAATTCCCTCTTCTATTAGCTAATACAGTCATTCTAAATCAGGGCTAATCTCGGCTAATAACGACTTAACCGATTTCAATGAAAGTTACACTGGAAGATAAAGGAGGTTATTGAGCAACTTATGGGCTTTTTTATGCTGGACAAATCCATAGTCCCCGAGATAGTCGTGAAAAACTAAAACGCGGATGTAGTCGTCAATAAAAGGAAATATAAATTAACATGAAACAAACGTTCCCTCTGTTGGAATGTAGCGAAAATACACGTCTATGGTACAGTGGTAGCCAATACTAAGGTGTCTCTTGTCTGTGGATATTGTTTATTCAACCTGTCACTCTCATTTATGGGTCATATTAACTTTCATTCTCTGTTCTTTTCAACTGATCTGCTGTTTACTAAGTTTCAATAATTAATAAATGGAACAGTCGAGCAGTGCCTACGTCTTTTCTTTGACCTCCGGGGGCTCCATATATCAATACCCTCGAACTTACATTCTCGTTCAATCTTAATTTCATTTAATCTATCAATTTCAATGGATTTAATTTAAGTTACATCGTTAATTAGAAACACGACGTCACTTTACTACCAAGTGGGCCGTTAAAGTCTTATAAACTTCAAATGACTTTCCACTTCCACCATTAAACTACTCGTATAAGACATAGTAGTCCTTGGGCCCAAGAACAAAATATTTATTCATGACTATACTTACGGTATAAAGCCGTGATAGCCCAATGGATATGACCTCTGCCTCCGATTCCGGAGGGTGTGGGTTCGAATCCGATCCGAGGCATGCACCTCCAACTTTTCAGTTCTGTGCATTTTAAGATATTAAATATCACAAGTCTCAAACGGTGAAGGAAAAAACAACGTGAGGAAACTTGCATACCAGAGAATTTTCTTAAGTCTGCCAATCTGCATTGGGCCAGCGTGGTGGAATAAGGCCTAACTTCTCTCATTCTGAGAGGAGACTCGAACTCAGCAGTGAGCCGAATATGGGTTGATAACCGATTCTATAAACCAGTCTATAAGCTGTATGATTATTAATCTATTAAATCTAATTTTATGTTTTGTGATGAAGGCAGGTAAAATCTGCCTTCATCACAAAACGTTAATAATTTATTAAATATAAAATGGTATTTTAATAAATTTTAATTAATTATTCAAATGTAATGAATAAGACGCATTTACTTGATAACATAAAGTCATTCATTAACGTAAAATATTCATTAAATTTGTATATCTAATGGCTCATTTGTTTCCAATTTTTGTTTTAATATTCTTGTAAATTATTAACATCATAAAACTTTATTATATTTTATTGACACATTTAAACATAGAATAGTGATCCCAGGCTGTGAATAAATTATCCCTTGGCCAGCAGGTGTGTTGACAAGATAACAGGTTTGTGAAATAAAATGGTAGCCTCAAGCTACTATGTAGGTACCTTAAAACTATTATCAATAGGGATGATGACAGTTTTTTAAATTGTAGCAAAGCAATTTTGTAAAAGTAACAGGGTATCTGCGATCATTACTTTCGGAGCTACAGGGTCAGATTTGCGGCGCTGCCGCGGATCCCTGAAAAACGCTCTATACAAAATGGCACAATTTAAGTGACGTCGTTGGCTAGCTGATTGTTAGGTTTGTATGGGCGTTCAAACAAAATTATTAATATCTTTGTTATTTGTGAGTTTATGTTTATAGTTCATTTATTGAAAAATGTCACATTTAATGTAAGGAAGCTAAAACTGTATGAATTTTCATCTAATTACGATAAAAAAAAAATTAAAAGATTTGAAATTTTATAATCTTATTTATTTTGCAAATATCCAGACAATGTTTGCTTTTTATGTATAAATTACTTAAAATTGACCTTATTTACCCGAATGTATCATAAAAATCAATATATTATTCAAACCTAGTCATCATCCCCATTGCCATTGCCTTTCAGCGAAAAATCAACTTTTATTCAGAAAGAGCAGACTCTCCGCGGTTTTACCCGCGTTCTTACTTATTTCCTAGCGTTAGCGTTACTTAGTTCCTATCCCCGTGGTAATTAAAAAAGCACGTGTTACTCGCTATTAATGTAGCTTTAATCTTCTAATCTTACTTCTATTAAGGTTATCCAGGTAGGTACCTAATATTAGTTTCGATTTTGCCGATTCTAGAGAAGCCTATAGGTAAATAATATATAGGTAAATTTAAGTACCTAAATACATTATTTACAATTTTTAAATACTTAGGTATGTATTTTTGTTATGCCTACTCTAGTTAAAAACCTTGTGCGCGCCACTGGTTATGTCAGACTTACTCTACTCTTTGTGTCAGACTATATATCTATAAACACGCTTTTGCATACAAGTTACAACCACAAACTTTACCCAAAAACTCACATTGAGGTACTTACGGTACGGAATTGCACAGTTTGTCATGATTGTGATTTTACCAATTTTTACCCTCACTTATTTCGACTGGCAAGAAGATTTTTAATTATTTTTACCACGTACGACATCTGTCGAATGAATGAAAAACTATGTAGGAAGTTGTGTTGTATTGTGGTTGCCACCATTTGATACCATAGGAGTTTGACAAAATAGTTGCAGAAAATAGTTGTAGATGGCGCTAGCATACATAATATTTTATTTATTACAAAAGCTTTAAATTAAACATTTCTACTAGTATTATGAAATAATCATTTCTTTTCATCTGAGTTTATTTAAATTCAATAATTTAATAACATTTAAAATTACATTTTTATAGTAATCAAAGTCTAACACTATCCTAGTCAATCAAAATATTTTTTTCTTGTCTATGGTACATCAAAATGGCTGCTTGTAGTCATGTCGTCTCGGGGTTTTATATTCTTTGTTTACTATAAAATTATGTTTCTCGCTTACATTTATTGACTTAAAAGTGGCACAGTAAAATGTTAATGGACATTAAAGACTTGTACAGTTGTTTAGATTTATGCAAGTGTGTGATTTGACATAAAACAAGTGATACCTACCAGTCTCACCTTGTAAAGAGAAAATGGGGAACTGTTTTAGTAGCACAGGCGAAAAGGATTCCAAAAACAAAAACGAGCGTGTAAACCCTCACGAGGAGGACCCTCGGCAGTTCCAAACCCCGGTACCGACACCGCCTCCTGATCCAATAAGATCTACGGTGATCCAAGGCCCAGATACAAGCGAGGTGCCTCCCACCCGTATATTTGTTGCCCTTTACGATTACGACGCTAGGACAGATGAGGACCTTAGTTTTAGAAAGGGGGAGCATTTGGAGATCCTAAACGATACACAGGGAGACTGGTGGTTAGCTAGAAGCAAGAAAACAAAGCAAGAAGGCTACATTCCATCGAACTATGTCGCCCGACTTCAATCCATAGAAGCCGAACCGTAAGTAGACGAATGTTTTATGCAATCGCCTCAATAGTGAGTGGTTCCTGTCCGATTTCTTTTCCTTCGCGTACTTTAATAGCACATAATCTATACAAAAAAAAATATGACGTGTCTGTGGTTTTGAAATCACTGCTATTTGAAAATCTATACATAATATTTACCCACACAAAACATGTTTTCAACAATGTTTGTGTGTGATAAACTTAGCTGCTGGACCTATTTTGATGCTCATTTTACAGACAGATAAACTATTTAACATGTAATATGTGCTACTTTTACACATACTTAACTCACTTTTGTGTCAGGGTTAACAGCTTGTTTAATTGAAAGTGTTTGCAAGAGGTTATATTTCGTTGCTATTATTTAAATTAGGCTTTAAACTTAAATCTCCTTTATAATTACTTCAATTTAATCTTAAACAACTTCAAAAATTTACCTGAATAGAATGAGAATAGTTTTTATTTATTTATTTATTTATTTATTTATTTTTAAGAAAAATCAACAGCGTTACCAAGAATACAATTATACAATATTTCCTGTATGATACAGCCAATTACAGATTTTCCATAGTTATAACAATTTATAAAAAACACAATCTGAGAATACATTCAAGAAAAGGAAATAATAAAGAAAAAGAGAGAAAATAAAATCACATTAAAACGTATGTACGAGTGAATGTTGGTATAAGAAATTGTGTGTGTGTGTGTGATTGACTGTGGTGTGAGTGTTGTGTGTGTTTCGTGTGTGTGTGTGTGCGTGTGTGTGTGTGTGAAGACAGTGTGTGCTAAGTAATTAACTATTTAGTTTCCGCTAGATGTCGCTTAAAAGTCTTTTTTGAATACCGGAATATGTCAATTTGTGCGTATAGCTTATTGTAGCAATCTGTAACTCTGGTCATTACCGAGTTCTTAGTAAAGACTTTCCTTTTATGTGGCACTTGGAATAACGTCTTTCGGCGGAGTCGAGTAGGAGCTGCTATTAATTTAAGTTTTGATAACAGGTGAGGACTATCAATATGCCCATTTACTATATCATATAACAGTGACATATCAGCAATTTGCCTTCTCTGTCCTAAGGTTTGTAATTTATAATGGCCATAGTTGTCATCGTAATTTAGAGGAACAGTATGTGTACGAAAATTTAAGTGTTTAATAAATTTACGTTGAATTCTCTCTATATCTTCCCTTGGCTTTATATAATATGGTGACCATACACTACTACAGTATTCTAAATTGCTGCGGACATATGCAAAATAAATAGTTTTAAGTGTATTGATATTATGAAAAGGCTTGCAGGTTCTTAATACAAATCCCAGCATAGAGAAAGCTTTAGTGGTGATTACATCAATATGCTCATTGAAAGACATTTTGTCATCTAGTATAACTCCTAAGTCACGCGTTTTGATTTTCTGTTTGAGTTTGACCTACTTAAATAAATAGACAAACGATAGATGTGTTTATAAAACTTTATCCTTTTTTAATAAAATAAATATAACATTGCTTAATCTATTATTGTTTTACTACAACAACATACCTATAAATCTTTTTTTATAGCTTGCAAAGTTATATAGAGGCAAAGTTATTGGCAATCTTAACAAGTAAACTACAGTTTGTTTCCTGTAGGATGGTGCAGGTGACAGTTTGTTTCAATCTTAAAAGTTTGCCATGATTCACATTATTAGTATGTATTATGAATATCATACAGGCGACTGTCACCATATCCATGCCATCTGTAAAACACTTTAGGTAAAGGGAATGGTATTTATAATATAAATGTTAAATATTGCCTAGGAAATTATTGTTTTACTACAACAACATATAAATCATTTTTTTATTATAGCTTGCGAAGCAAGAGACTTTATTGGGCAAAGTTATTAGTAATCTTAAAAGTAAACTAGGTAAAGGGAATGGTATTTTTATAAATGATAAATGTTAAGTCAACTATTGATGTACTGATAGTCATTTCAGTCAAAGTCTTACAGTGTGCAGTGGTATGAGCGTTGGATTTACAAGACGGAGGTCCTGGGTTCGATCCCCAGCTGGGCCGATTAAGGTTTTCTTAATTGGTCCAGGTCTGGCTAGTGGGAGGCTTTGTCTACGGCTAGTTACCACCCTACCGACAAAGACATACTGCCAAGCCATTTAGTGTTCCAGTACGATGTCATGTAGAAACCGAAAGGGGTGTGGACTTTCATCCTCCTTCTATCAAGTTAGCCCGCTTCCATCTTAGATTGCTTCGTCACTTACCATCAGGTGAGATTGTAATCAAGGGCTAACTTGTAAAGAATAAAAAAAAAAGATTAAGTAATTAGTAAAAAATAATATTGTTTTGTATTTTATAAACATCATTAAAAATAAAATAAAAAAGCTAATTAATAGAATTATTATTAATGTTAAAATGATTACTAATGAATGTGTGTGATATGTCAAAAGGAAGTAGCTGAGTATGATTCATTGGGTATGAAGTGAAAGCTTCACTGTGCACACATTACAATGCACTAACTCTGATAGTGTGAACACAAATAGAAAGGTGCTCCCAATGTTCCAAAAACTAAATATTATTATTATTATTACTTACTGTCACTTTCAAATTTTTACTTAATAATTTGTACAAATATTTGATATTATTACAAAAGAAAAGTTTGTCGATTGTTCAGGAAAACTTTACCCTACATCCTTTGGTCACAAGTCCTGGTCTCAGCTCGGAGTTTTTCTCTACCATACAATGGACCCAGCACCTGCATGGTAAATCCATGGAATTTAGTATTCTATGGATTCACCTTGCAGGGGCCGAGTCTTATATGCCAGATATTTGTCTCTCTCTCTTTGCTTTATTCCCAGAACCAAAATTACATAGCTGTAACAGCATCTGCTAGTATGAAATAAATCAACTTATTGAATTGCTCTGCTTATTTTGTTATCTATCACAATAGAACTATAAAGGTGAAAGTTTGTGTGTTTGGTGCAGCTACTGAACTAATTTGGTTAAAACTTGGAATGTGGATAGACAGAGATATTCTATGTGAGAAGAATTCTGAATTCTTACTGTCCCATGGATTCACTATGTCATCATCATTATTATCAACCCATATTCGGCTCAATGCTGAGCTCGAGTCTCCTCAGAATGAGAGGGGTTAGGCCAATAGTCCACCACGCTGGCCTAATGCGGATTGGCAGACTTTAAGCACACTATTAAGAAAATGATCTGGTATGCAGGTTTCCTCATGATGTTTTTCCCTCACTGTTTCAGACAAGTGATATTTTCATTTCTTAAAATGCTCACAGCTGAAAAATTGGAGGTACATGCCAAAAACCGGATTCAATACCACACCTTCTGGAATCTGATGCAGAGGTCATATCCACTGAGCTATTAAGGCACTGTGTGGGTACCAGGGTTCATTGTGTAACACACAGTCTATTATTGTGTTATATATTATATGCCTTCTGAGGCATGGATAATGGCTATGTACACCACAAACTAAAATCCAGACTGAAATTATAATTTTCTAGAAATAAAATTGTAATAACTCACTGTTTGGCTCTGGGCCCATTATCAAAAGTGTTTATGTGTAAAATGAAGTTTTATAAATAAAATTAACAAAAGTAGCTTATAACCAACATCAATTTACATTACTTATCTAGCTGGTATTTAAGTAAATATTTCTTTGCATTGACAATATTTATCTGTACCCTGTATATGACTATTAAAAATATCTTGAATTTTTTTTAATTGCCTCAATGTCTCGTGATCTACATACAATTGAAGTTTGTCACACGATGCAAATTATTAAACTTTAACAAAAACCAGCTATAATTATCCTCTTTTTTGCCATTATTCCATCAATCATCTGAAAAAAATCAATGTTCTTATTGGATTAAGTCAAAAAAGCTTTTTTTTTTAAATTGTAAACTGTTCTGTGTAACTGATTTGGTTCATTGAATGTTATCAAAATGTCAATACTCTACCTTTAAAAACATGTTCAATGCTCTTTGGATGAGTTCATGAGGAACTTTAATATGCTTGTAATTAAATTTAAAATATATATTTTCAAAAGGACTTGCAAAAAATATGTCAACATACTTAAACTAGTCTCAGTATTTATCTGTTATGACCAGACAAAATAAATCCAATCCAATAAATAACTTAGAGAAGTGCAGGTAGGTACAGTGAACTTCAACAACTGGATTATTTTTTTTAGTTAAATTGGAAATTAAAAATTACAGTAGGGGAGCCTGGGATGCTAAATTTGCAGTCACTAAAATGTCATGGGGACCGATTACATTTGGTAGATTAAATTATAGGAAGAGTAAATGGTTATTTACTTTTTTTTGCTTTTAGCGGTGGAAAACAAAACTACTGTATTTAAAAGCAATTTTTTATTACTTGGGCTTACTGAAATTCAGAAAATTTTAACGATAAGGAGGTTATTAATAATTTAATCGCGCTCGTAGCTCGAGAACTAAACTATAAGGGTTGTATTTTGTAACTTTGGAACCCTCTCTCGAAACTCGAGAACTAAAATATAAGGTTTTTCTTTGCTACAAATAGAAAGAAAGAAGAAAGAAAGAAAAGATCTTTATTTTTAAGTAATGCCACATATCACACAAAATCAGTACACACACACACACACACACAAATACAGTTTAAGTTAAGTTGAAATGCTGTTTGTTCCATTTTAATAGTTTCATCACGCTTATGTACTAGAGGGCGCTAGGGTGATGATTGCACCCTGGCGCTACGTGAGCTAGAGACGCCTCTGACTTAAATTCTGGTATGGCTGGTACTGTTTTTACTGTTGTGGCACCCCTATGAATTTGTTGACATAAACTTTTTAGTCTTTGGATGTAGTAACAAATTCATGGAGTACTGAAAATTTGAAATCAAAGATCGCGACCCGGACCAAATTATAAACGCAGCAAACTATAGTGCTAAGGCGCTTTCCTTCCATGAAAATTATGTAGGTATATGTATACCAATCCGCATTGGGCCAGCGTGGTGGACTATTGGCCTAAACCCTCTCATTCTGAGAGAAGACTCGAGCTCAGCGGTTAGTCGAATATGGGTACATGATGATGATATGTGATATGAATATCTCATATACTACCAAAAGTGTACCTAATTATGCACGTAGAAAACCACCATGGTTGTGGGGCGTTTTCTTTCCATAAAAAATGCGTTTATATGTGTGATATTCATGGCGTATCGCTTCGGGTGCGTCCGATTTTGCGTATTTCAAAATGAATATAATTTATATCTATACTAATATTATAAAGAGGAAAACTTTGTTTGTATGTTTGTTTGTTTGATTGTAATGAATAGGCTCAAAAACTACTGGACCGATTTTAAAAATTCTTTCACCATTCGAAAGCTACATTATCCACAAGTAACATAGGCTACATTTTATTTTGAAAAAAAATAGGGTTCCGTAAGATATTTGGGTTTTTCGGACACAAGGTGTAAGAAATCAACCAGAAAAGTAGGGTAAGGGTAGGTAGGAGAATGGTAGGGGTAGGGGTAGGCTAGGGGTAGGGTAGAGGTAGGATAGGGGTACTTGAAAGTTTACATCGAGTTTCACGCGGACGAAGTCGCGGGCGTATTTAATAAAAGCTGGAAAAAAAGTCAATATTTTATAGACAGGGATCGAACCCATGATGTCGTGATCCAAAGCTCCATATAACCACTTGACCATCGAGTCCGCCATAATAAAACACTTCTGATTAATTACGCAATTATAATTATGACCAAAACTTGCCAATTGTACCCTGTCACATGAAACACTGCTCGTATGATAGAATTCGCAGGCGAAAGTAGGTAGCCGAGACAGTTGACGGATTGTTATTCAAAAACAAGTAGAAAACACTTGAGCTTGTTAAAAATAATATATGTAACGAATTAGCTATAAAATCACTCATGTGCACTGTCTAATAGATGACTGTCCAAAACTTTCTCGTTGCATACCTAATTTGTATTATTGGTAATTTGTTATTGTAAGCAAAATTATTTGGATGAACTTTTTCCTTAAGACAAAACTGTGACTAACAATGAAATATTTAAATATTTTAATATCTACTAGCGGACGCCCGCGACTTCGTCCGCCCTTAGACCTCTTTAATCCAGCACTTACAGTAGTATCGCTGTAAAAATGGAGTAACTTCTCCCGTTTTCCCAACATTTCCCTTCACTGCTCTGCTCCTATTGGTCGTAGCGTGATGAAAATTATATTATACCTACCTGCCCAGGAGAATGAAGAATAATTGTACAACATTTTGTTAAAATTCGTCGAGTAGTTTTTGTTTCTAAAGCGAACAAACAGACAGACAGACAAAAATTTTACTGATTGCATTATTGGCATGAGTATCAATCACTAATCACCCTCTGATAGTTATTTTGGAAATATATTTCATGTACAGAATTAACCTCTCTACAGATTTTTTACAAGTATAGATATAGATAAGTATAGATTAGTCACGCTTAAACTGGAGAATGACTCAACTTATTTCTACATATTTTTTATCTCATGATTCTTCTAATACTAAAAGTCCACCGGGTTTACAGTTCATGCGCTATAGCATGGTGCGGGTGACAGTTCGTTACACTCCTGAAAGTTTGTTGCGATTCACGATAGTAGTACCGCACCATGCTACAGCGCACATATTATAATTTTGTAATTTATGAAATACTAATGAACGACCCTCGATTTTACCCACGTATTACCCAATCTCGTGGGAATCAGGGATGTAAAAATATAGCCTATGTTAATCGGTGATAATGTAACTTTACACTGGTGAAAGAAATTTCAAAATCGCTTCAGCGGCTTAGCTATTAAAGCGTAACAAAAAAACAAACTCATATTTGCATTTATAAAAAAAGTTAAGATTACAGTTGCACAGCCCAATTCGCCTTTCTTGACTTCAATAAAAATAACAATTAATAATTTTTTCATACTGAAGAATAAAAAACTCATTTTTTTATAGCCCGACGAAGGACTAGAGTCTCGAACCCAACACTTCATGATTTGAAGTTAAATGGGCTAATCACCACTACACTAGATTAGATAAAGCTCCTAAAATGAGAGCTTTTTGACGCGAAGACCCCGATGAATTTTGCCTATGGTCTGCCTAATCTCGAACTCTAAAACCCATGATACACAGCCTGTAGAAAATAAACACTAAGACCATAGAGACATGCTATTAATAGTTCTACGCCAAATGCACTTCCGGTTCTTGTGAAGCAATTTAGCTGGCGCCGTACGCTTTTAGCTGCAGAATCTTCTCATGAATATTATAACATTCTTCGGATAGCTTTAAACGCGTTATGATAATGTACTTAAGGCCCAAGATAGTGGCAACGGTGTTTCTGTTTTGCTATCTATCAATATGTTAAAAATAAATCTCTAATCGATCAGGAGACCTCATAGAATTATGAATGTTATTTAAACGGGTACATACCACGATAAAACGACGAGATTTTTACTGTCGGGACGGGACGGGACAGTCCCGTCCCGACAGTGTACCGGAACGCTAAATCGCTTGGCGGTACGTCTTTGCCGGTAGGGTGGTAAATAGCCACGGCGGAAGCCTCCCACCGGCCAGAGCTGGAACAATTAGGAAACTTCAATCGGCCCAGCTTGCGCCACGGAGGCCGTCAATACACGAGATTTTAGGTGTCCCCGGTAACGCGGGGGCGGGGCTTCACCCCGCGCGCGACTCCCGCTGACTCGAAGTCGCCTTACGCGTTTTGATTTTTGTAAGACCTACGCGTAGGGTCATCTGCAGCTTATTTCACAGACGTCATAAATATTTCATCCGACTATAGAAGGTAAGGTTTTAGTACATGGTTACAGTAAAATATCGCTAACATGCTAAATAAACGTTTTGAATAATACTGATGGTTTAAATAACTGTGCAAAATTCTTGAAAATCCGTAATACTAAAAGGCAGCCTTTTTTCCTGTACTTGAAATTTTTAAACTCATGGTTGTTACCAATAGATGGCGTTATGTACTACATACGCTAATAATAATTAAATACAAGAATTTTTAAAAAGAAATTTTAAAATAATCTCAACATATTCTTAACATCTGAGTCAGTTCAGATTGCCTATACATATATGGTTTGACTATGAAACCACAAAAACTATCCAAAACAATATTGGTAACCTTCGTTAGTTTTTTAATAGATGGCGTCACGAGTCATTAAGATATTGTGATTCATATTATATAAGTAATGAAAAATTATTAAAATGTTCATTTAGCAGTCGTTATTGACAGAGCATGCAAAGAGTACTCCTAATGGTAAATGGAATATCTTCGCCTTTTCTATACACATAGCAACACTTCACAGGCCATGCTAGCGGTGGCGTGCCCAGGGTTTTTGACAAGGGTAAAAAGTTGTGGGCTGGGTTAGGGTACATCATTATCATCATCTGGGTTAGGGTTACGACACTATGTTTATTTATTTTACTTTGTTTATTTATTTGACTTCTTCCGCGTGGAATTTAGTTTTTCACAAATCCCTCGGGAACCGTGGATTTTTCCGGGATGAAAAGTAGCCTATGTGTTAATCCAGAGTAAAATCTATTTCCATTCCAAATTTCAGCCAAATCGCTTCAGTAGCCGCAGCGTAAAAGAGGAACAAACATACTTACACACTTACACACAAACTTTTGCCTTTTTAATATTAGTAGGACTAGCGGACACCCGCGAATTCGTCCGCAAATTCTGGATAGAAAACAGTATCTTCTCAGCTATTTACCTTCGTTGTAGAAAATAATTACGTTAATACTTTTTTGTTTAATTAGTAATTATATATTTTTAAAATGTAACACATATTTGCTGCTTATTCTAATTTAATTTAGTTAATGTCAATTTATTTGTACAATTATAAGCTGTGACGTCACACGGGTCTCAGCTGAAAATCAGCGCCGTGTATTATACTTGTACGTAGTGCACGGCATATGCTGAGCTGTACACCCTTTCTTTTTAAGGGTTACAGACAGACATGCTGTCATAAGGATAGGGTACTGACTGTCTGTAACTTTTAGATTTGAATAAATTTATTTTCTTTCTTTCTTTCTTTCTTTCTTTGTTTGGTTAAAACTCTTAAAACTCTTAGCACTTTCTTTTATTAATACAAAAAAAACTTTGATTCAAAAGCACGACGCGACGATAACATTTCCCTGGATTCAAATACTCAATTTATATTTTAATTGGAATTTTAAATGAAACTGTTCATAAAAGCATTCATTGCATGCATGCTCAATTGAATTCGTCCGAAGGCTTTTTGGGTCAATCGGTCGAAACACCAATACAAGGGTCGCTTGCGTCGAAGTTTTGATTATGATAAATGAAATTCTCGGTAAGGTTTGTTGACTGTTATAAATATAAGATGGATGTAAGCATTTTTGTTACGTTTTTCAATACATTTAGAGTTCCGTACATTTTATTTAACATAACAAAACACATAGTATGAAAATCTGTCGCAAAATGCTTATGAGTCATTTCTCTTAGACTATGTCAACAGATAGGCCGATTAAGTTAGTTAGATTTTTAATAATTATGACTAGCATAATTAATAATTACCAGTATTTTTGCATTAAAGCCAATATTCACCTTTCTCTCCAATTAGTCGGAAAGACTGTTAGGGCGACACTCAGTCTTTCCGACAATAATGATAATAATAAAAAAATGCCAATGATTTTTAACCATGTGGGAGGATAACAACTTGATAAATGTCTAATGCACCAGTCAGGCAAAATTAGATTCGCTCTTTACTCTACACTTGCCCCTGTGCTGTTGACACTTGTCTACTGATGAGAGAGAAAAGACGCACAATCATGTAGACAATTTTACTTAATAAAACTGGCCAATTGTGCTTTGATAGTTTTAGAATTATTCGTAAAGAAAATTATACCTAAAGGCCTTTAAATATAGTCCATCCAATATTAAAAAAAATCCCAAATTCAGAGCAAAAACAACTTAAGAATTTTGCAAATGGGACTACCTGAATTCAGTGAAAGAAATTGTGTTTGGCATTCATTGTCCACTTTTTAATAGGATATCGATGATTTTAAATTAATCCATTACATGTAGATTTAGTTCACTATCACGCATGCTCCGATTTATTTGATCAGAACGATGTAACGATCTCGAAAAAAAAAATCAGTGTCCTTGCCAAAAAACTGTCACACTATTTGCGGAACAATAAAACATTATCTTTAAAATACTTTGGATGTGGTGACAAAGAGATTTGCCCTTGCATAACAATTAAAACTGCCGTGTTCCTCGCTTCCACGGCTGCCGTACAGACAAGGTTGACAAACAGAATGGATATTGTTGATCATCTCCGCATTTTAAACAGTCCCCAAAAATAATGACCCGATCGTTTGTCACGCTGTTTTTCTTTTTTTCGTTCATTGATCACAGATTTTTGCTCGGTCACAATGTCTCGATAATCTTGTATTGTTTTTGCAGTTTCCTTATTGCCTGTAGAACGTTCCAGTGTTGCTAATTTTAAACTAGTAGATATTTCTTTGTTTATATAGAGAACATTATTTATTTTTGTTTGTATTTCTTCTTGTTAGACTTCTTATTTTATCAAGGCCTGTGCCAAAGGATGTCTGTCCATCCTCTTACCATAGGACGGTAAATGAGTGGCAACTAAGGACATGATTCATCAACCCATATTCGTCTCACTGCTGAGCTCGAGTCTCCTCTCAGAATGAGAGGGGTAAAGCACTACCACCACGCTGGCCCAATGCGGATTGGCAGATTTCACACACGCAGAGAATTAAGATAATTCTCTAGTATGCAGGTTTCCTCACGATGTTTTCCTTCACCGATTGAGACACGTGATATTTAATTTCTTAAAATGCATACAACTGTAACTTACATGCATACAAAATGTACCGAGTTTATTCAAATAAAACAATTCTTATTCTTATTCTTATTCTTAACTGTAAAGTTGGAGGTGCATGCCCCGGACCGGATTCGAACCCTCCCCCTCCGGAATCGGAGGCAGAGGTCATATCCACTGGGCTATCACGGCTCTTATCTTATCTTTATCGTATTATGTATAGGAAATGTTAAAAAAAAAATAGTCTTTGTAGGTACATTTGGGGACGTTTTTTTTTTTTAATTCACACCAAACAAACAAATTATATCTAATTATGAAAGTTAATACGATTGCGACACCTTTTAGTGAGAGATGGTTCCATTGTTTTTACGAAGTTCATGTTAAAAAGTTGTTTTAAACAGAAAACCCTATATCATATATTTTCTTCGTGTAGGTACCTATCAGAAAATAATGAAGCAGTAGCGCGACCTATTAATTGTAGTGTACCTATGTTCTAATTTTGATGTGGACAAAATCGCGTGCAAAAGTTAGCTTTATTGGTAAGTATACAATTTAGTTACCGAAATTACGTCAATGTTTGTAAAAAAACATTAAAGTTTAATAAAACCGCAGATAAATTTAATCAAAATGCAGTAAATCATTAAATAACCATTGTAGTTAATTGATTACATCTGATATGATGACACAATATGATGATTTAATAGATAAAATGACAATATTTTAGTCTTATACCGGATAACAACCTACAATGTAACTAACCACTTTCGATTAACTCTATTAATTTTATGTATGACTCAATGTTATATAATATAAACTAAAGTCGGTAAACGATCCATACATTATAAAGCAAATGAGTTTTAGCCTTGAGTGTACAGTAGAAGTAAAATCTCTTTATATCGAACTTCGATAAGTTCGACACATCTCACATCACACATCACAACACAATATCACAAAATTGTCATATGTCACAAAACCGAATCTAAAAAATAATCTGAGTCTCTGTATCTCAATGCATGCCCTGAGGATTCATTACACATAACCTGTATTGGAGGAAGAATTTTTCATTTTGTACTAGACAGACAGACGGAGGACCTGGGTTCGATCCCCGGTTGGGCAGATTGAGGTTTTCTTAATTGGTCCAGGTCTGGCTAGTGGGAGGACCCTACCGACAAAGACATACCGCCAAGCGATTTAGCGTTCCGGTACGATGTCGTGTAGAAACCGAAAGGGGTGTCGATAATCATCTTACTCCTAACATGTTAGCCCGCTTCCATCTTAGATTACATCATCACTTACCATCAGATGAGATTGTAGTCAAGGGCTAACTTGTAAAGAATAAAAAAAAACTGTTAAAGAACTTTTGACTTGGTTCTAGTTTATTTGTACGTTTACTGTAGGTACAATATAAATCGTCGATGATGACACTAATTAAGCAATAATTTTTTACTCAAGATCACGCTTGTCATTATCGACCGCAACTATTTCAGTTAAAAAAAAAGCGTATAAAGCCAATCTTAGTCATGTAACTAACACCAGATGCCCTCCGCAAGATCAATGATCTTACACGGAAACAGTTCCTAGTCAAACAGGCAAATTGTTAGACAAATATCAAAATGGCGATGTTCCCACACTTTGTATGTAGCGTTCGTGCCGCCTGGATACTTAACTAATAGCTATTCCTGTTGCAGCTTACTTAACGGTGTGCCTGATGACTTGAATAAAACTACCTTCGCCAAATGGCAAACATTTTATGGATCTCAAACATTGGATAAACATTCGGTTATTTAACCGAGGTGTTAAAACAACCATTCGTTAGCTTATCCTTTTAGGTATATTTAGTGTTTGTTTATTTATTTATTTATTAAGGAAACGTACATGAATGAGACTTTAGTTATACTGTTTGTCAAATTTTCTTCCCGGAATAGAAAGAATAGTAGATAAGTTACTATTTTTGCAAGTTCTCAGGCGTCTAGTTTTATGTGAATGGTATAAACTAAACGGGTGGACAGCTTTTATCGGCACTTTCCCTGATTGGTTCGTCTGCTGATTTCCTCATTTCAGAGTCGATCACGCAGAGAAACTCCAAGCATAGCTCGCACCATCGCCCGCTGAGTGATTTTAAGCCTTCTTTTGGGGCCTATAGTTAGCGACCAAGTCTCGGATCCGTAAGTCATCACAGGCAACGCGCATGAAGATGCCTATTAACTCTTAAATCATAACTTGAACTACAGTACAGAATATTATTATTTTTCCTTACACTACCTTGAAGTGCACGCGACGTGTATATTTTCTCGGTGTAAATCAAGCATGTCATCCGATCCTCTGCGTAGATATAAATTGAGTGTAAATAAAAAAATATAAAGCCTCCCTCGTATCGGTTACACCAGGAAGGATGATTTTCTTTGTTTTATATTTTTCTGTTCAAAGCATCAGAAGTGAGATAATGTATTTAACTTACTTTTACTCGACTGCAGGGGGGTAGCTATCGCCGAATCAATGATTCAATGATATATGATATCTAATATATAAAATTCTCGTGTCACAGTTTTCGTTGCCATACTCCACCGAAACGGCTTGACCGATTTTGATGAAATTTTTTGTGCTTATCCGGTATCTATGAGAATAGGCCAACATCTATTTTTATACCCCTAATTGTTATTCGAATCGTCCGTGGGTAGGGGTGGGGTAGTGGTAGGGTAAGGTAGGGGTAGGGTAGGGTAGGGGTAGGGTAGGAGTAGGGGTAGGGGTAGGATAGGGGTAGTTGAAAGTTTACATCGAAGTTTTCACGCGGACGAAGTCGCGGGCGTCGCCTGTATATATGATGTAAATATATAAAGCTGAACAGTTTGTTTGATTGAACGCGCTAATCTCAGGAACTACTGTTTCGATTTGAATAAATTTTCAGTGTTAGATGGCCCATTTATCGAGGAAGGCTATAGGCTATATATTATCCCCGTACTGCTATGGGAACGAGAACTACGCGGGTGAAACCGCGCGGCGTCAGCTAGTCAATGATACGGGGCCCCCAGACTGCAGGGGCCCTTTGTGTGTAAAAGCAAAAATTTGTAAAAGTAATCTACAATATTACTTAATCTGGTGGTGATACCTGAATAAGACACGTAAATAACTGCAGAATTACAAATACAGTGGTAAAAGAGAAAGTTTCTAGAATAGAGTAAATCAAAAAATAAAGAGATTTTTCGAGATTTGCCTATTTACTGGTCTATTGCCGCCGCCGCCTAACTAATTTTGATAAAGGACAAGGCACGATACGCCACTGCTGGGCTGTAGTAATATTGTTTATGTAGCGGTGTTTTTGAATGAATTTGGGGTTTTTTCGGAGGTTGTTTTTCTTACAATGCACTTTTGTGCACTGAACTTAACAACAACTTGTTAAATATCTGTCCTCCCAACTCGTGTCAATAACGAGGTTATCAAAAATGTTTATTAATCAGCTGATTTACTTACTGTTGCTTAAATTGATAGTTATATGACTTAACAGTCACATCTTACTCGTAGTATAAAAATTTTTGACGACCACCGTGGCGCAGTGGTATGCGCGATGGATTTACAAGACAGAGGTCCTGGGTTCGATCCCTGACTGGGCCGATTGAGATTTTCTTAATTGGTCCAGGTTTGGCTGGTGGGAGGCTTTGGCCTTGGCTTAGTTACCACCCTACCAGCAAAACCGTCAAACAATTTAGCGTTCCGGTACGACAGGACATAACGCTATATGTTTCACTGCGTTGGGGTGAAAGAGATGGGAGTGGGACAACTCGTTATATATTTTTCTTAGCGAGATACGTCGTTGGTCGCATGCTATGTCTAAAGAATCGAGAATTTACATAAATTAAAAAGATTAGCGTCTCATCAACATGAAGTTACTTACGGATTTTTTCTTTAAAAAACATTGCCATATTTAATGAACAATATTTCCATTCCTCTCCCACTAGTCGGGAAAGACTGTTATTAGAAGTGGGTACCACAATTACTCCAGCAGGATGGGGATCGAACCACCACCCCTCGGTGATGAGTCAGGCCACTTTACCGTTAACACCGAGCCGTGATAGCCCAGTGGATATAACCTCTGTTTTCATGCACCGCTAACAATCTTTCAGTGTGCATTTTAAGAAATTAAATATCACGTCTCTCAAGTGGAAAAGGAGAATCGTCGTAAGGAAACCTGCATACCTGAGAATATTCTTATTCTCTGCGTGTGTGAAGTCTGCCAAACCGCATTGAGCCAGCGTGGTAGACTATTGGCCAAACCCCTCTCATTCTGAGAGGAGACTCCTGCTCAGCAGTAAGCCGAATATGGGTTGATAATGTTGATGATTGAGGCTCAAGTAGCTTCGTCGTTATCAATGGTAATAATGTTCCCCGGATCCTGGACTATTACATATATTCTTTTGTTGTCTGGCAAATGTCCAGTTTACCGGATACTCGACTTGTGTGATTCATTGCATTTTTTTAAAAATAATAATAAAAAAGCCAGCGCTAATCATGCTCGCGCCTGTACGCTGAGGTGTTTATTCATGGCATGCGCATGGTGTCCCGGAGGCCGGAGGGGCAGGAAGTGAGCCGGTTCGCTGAATCGCACGACCGCGCCAAGCGACATACGACACTTAACAGTGCATTCTGATCGACCATTAGCGATTAATATTTGCATTCACTGTTCAGTTAAAAGCCGTGATAGCCCAACGGAGCTCTGCCTCCCGATTTCGGGTGTGGGTCCGAATCCGGTCCGGGGCATGCACCTCCAACTTTTCAGTTTAGGTATAAAATGCACACCATTTTAAGAAACTAAATATCACGTGTCTCAAACGGTGAAGGGAAAACATCGTGAGGAAACCTGCATACCAGAGAAAAAAATACTTTATTAGTTCCTTTAAAAAAAAATTTTTTTTGTTCTTTAAGTCGAGAAATATTTCTCCTATCCAATAAAGTAAACAAAGGTAGTATTTATGAATTTGTACAAAAATAACCCTTTTGTTTATACCTATCGTTAGTGCATATTTTCATGCGATTCTAGTACTATGTCCTCGCATGTATGCGCACTTATTGCATGCGGGTACGATTAAAGACCCGCACTTTACGCTAATTTACTTTGATACTGATAATGTAATCAGTTTTAACAAAATTAAATCTGTCCAACAAAGACGAGATATTAAGATTTGAAATAAGATGTATACATACCCACCAACCCGCACCCGTGAGAGATCAGGCGCAGGACCGACGGCTTTGCGTGCTCTTCGAGGAACGAGGTTGTGCCAACACCGCCAACTTCCCAACTCCAGACTGCTATTAAAGAAAATCCTATTCATTATCAACCTATATACGGCTCACTGCTGATCTCAGGATGAGAAGGGTTAAGCCAATAGTCCACCACCCAATGCGGATTGGCAGACTTCACACACGCAGAGAACTAAGAAAATTATCTGGTATGCAGGTTTCCTTATTTCTTAAAATATATATCTTGGTTAACCTTATTTCTTAAAATATACACAACTGAAAAGTTGGAGGTGCATGCCCCGGACCAGATTCGAACCCACACCATCCGGAATCCGAGGCAGAGGTCATATCCACTGGGCTATCACGGCTCTCTAAATCTCATTAAGTAACGTATTTTTTGTGGGTCTGACCCGGGGCTCGAACTCTGGACTTCATCGTCTGTAGCTGAACCAACTAACCAAAGGACCACTGATGCAGTAGGCATATATTTATACATATACTAGAATACATTGAACTTCACCGCATCGCGGCTGCGCAGTAAAAAGGTCGAGGTCCATTAGACGAGGTGGTCGAACCCTTATTTGGAAGTCTAAACGGATGAATCAACTGGTTCGACCCATGATATATAATGCGATGGATGTGCCACTAACGGCTTCCTAAAGCCTACATTTCCCGGTAGAGACACCTTGCTGGATGGAGAGGAAAAAATGCTTTATTAGTTCCTTTACAGAGAGACTGTAAACCTATTGATCCAGAATTATTTGCTACTAAAATGTTCATCGGTACTAATATTATAAAGAGGTAAAGTAGGGGGTAATGTCTGGATCTACTAAACCATCTTTTTCTGGTGGGTCTAATGTGATGGACAGATCTGGATCTATTTCTGGTGGGAGGCTTCGGTCGTGGCTAGTTATCACTCTGCCGGCAAAGACATAACCGCCAAGCGATTTAGCGTTTCAGTACGATGTAGCGTAGAAACCGAAAGGGGTGAGGATTTTCATCCTCCTAACAGGTTAACCCGCATTCATATTAGATTGCATTATCACTTACCAACAGGAGTGAGATTGTAGACAAAGACTAACTTTTAAAGAATAAAAAAACCATTTTTGAAAATCCTTTTCCAATAGAAAGCCAACGTTATTTGTGGATATATTTTATTAACGTATTCCTAGAACAGAAAGAACTACGTGGCAGAGTCGAGTCTAAAGTAAAATTGTTTAGTCGACCTGCATTTTAATGCTCTCGGAACTTTCGTAGTAGTAATAAAATATTGTAAATAATTTAATAAAAAAAAAAATTAAACCGACTTCAAAAACATAAAACGTACCGACTAAACTAAAAAACGATAAATAGTATGTTTCTGTTGCTTTGCTGTTGATTACCTACTGATCATTTGAAGGCGGTGCTAACCCGAAGATATTAATTCAATCCATGTAAAGATATCATAAAGATTAAGGTTTTCAGACAGTTTTCATTCAGAAACGGCTTAAATTAACACAATACGGGCTTACGTCAATGGGAACCCCTTGAGGAGTATACCCTTTCAAACAAAAAATAATTATTCAAATCGGTCCAGGCATCTTCGAGTAATCGCGTAACATACATGCAAAAAATAGACTTGAATTGAGAACCCTTGAGAAACCCTGAACTTCAGTAACTCTTAATATTTTCCAGTTAAACGTCCGATTTGAACAATGACGATGATTGGATAACATTTACCAAGTGTAATAAAGTAGCCTACAGTTTGTTAAATCTATCAAAAACCAAACTCTTACAGTAACAACAACAAATTATCTCCGACAAATTGTCTCTATTTCTATAAAATTTTGACATTTAAGTATTAACGTTGGTAAATCTTAAAAACTGTAGATCAACTGCTAAACATAAACAGACAACGCAACGCAGTGGTTTAAGTCTCGGAAATATAATAATTACTTAATTGGAATTACTGTTTATATCTTCTTCTATGTTTTTATTTATGAATATCCGACACTGCCAATCATTCATGCGATTTATATGATTACGCCGTATTATCTGTTGGACATGTATTGTTTGTATCTTCTGTTGAATAACATTATAATACATAGCTAATTGGACCATTATAATACATGTTACGGATCGAATTAATCACACGTACTTAGTTTTGTTTATTCTGCGTTATGTTACGTAACGTACATAAATATACGTTTGTGATATCGACGGCCTTTCACAAAACATCCGATCGTTAAGAATTAAACGTAAATAAACAGCTGGTACCTATTGGAATTGATATCATGTGGGGACAAGTAATATAGCTTAGGAGCTAGTGGCTATAACGGTATACAGTTTTGTTAGTTGATAAAACTTAATGCCGATACAGCCACTAGTTCCTAGCATGGTTACTAATCATGTAATCATGCTATCAAATTACACCTACTTTTAAATGATATTAAGATAATTGCAAATTATTAATTAGGTATTATTATTAGTCGGTCCTCAAAAGTTAAAGTTATTTGGGATACAAAATCAATCAAACAATGTTAGTAAATATAGTAAATTATTTTACCTGGCTTCGGCTCATTCACTCACACACAATATTTACACAATATTACTCAATTGTGTAGTGCCTATGTAGCGAAATTAGTGAAACCTCCGATGAATTTAGTCTAAAATAGACGTTTAGGTCGAAATACTTTCTGTCCTAATAGAATTCCAATATCCTCCTATTGGGTTTCATCGTACTACACACACTTAAATACACATAGATATCTAAGAACCATCTCGATCAATTTTTTTAAAGAAAAACTTTATCGTTATATGTCTATTCGCTTAGAAGTTACAGTGCCACAGACAGATACAGATATTAAAAGCTTGTAACATCTCTGTAGAGGTAATTATCACATTAATATTATAAAGGCGAAAGTTTGTATGTGTGTCTGTATGTTTGTTCCTCCTTTACGCTGCAGCTACTGAAGCGATTTAGCTGGAATTTAGAATGGAAATACTTAGATTTCACTTTGGATTAACACATAGGCTACTTACTTTTCATCCCGGAAATATCCATCCAACTGAATACCACGCGGACGTCCGCTAGTCCGGCATAAAAAAAATCGGTCGGGTTTTAAATATTTTAACTTTCAATATCCAAATATAGATTGAACGACGGCATTGAATTACTGTCAATCAACACATTGACAATGTTGTAATGTGTTGAGGTATAAAAAAATTAGAAAATGAATAATGAGAATTTTCTTTCCACTGACTCTTCGACTATACACAAACGAGTCGACGCGGTCATTGGCTCGTTGCATAAGCCACGTACTCGCTAGGCTAGGGCGGATGATCCCCACGTACGCTGATAAGTAGGGATCTAGGGCCCTCAAGTTTGATTTGAGAGAGAGCAGCGGCCGAGATTGCGCGCAATTAAGGTCACTGCAGACGATGTGTCGGACGACCGGTGCCCCTGTTCGCGCCGGTGCCGATGGCTAGACGAACTGCATCGATGGCGTGACCTCGGCGGATTCACACGCCGAAATGCTTAGTAGTGACTAGGTAGGTATTTGTTGAAGACTTCTCTGGCATAGATTTCTTGAACGACTTCCCAAAAAGGAGGTTCTGTTTTTGTTTCGTACGTTAGATGTTTTTTGTATTTATATACATAACTAGCGGACGCCCGCGACTTCGTCCGCGTGAAATTCGATGTAAACTTTCAACGACCCCTACCCAACTCTACAACTACTCTACCACTACCCTACCCTACCCTACCCTACCCTACCCCCACCCTACCCTTACCCTACCCCTACCTTTTTCTGAATTTTCTTTGCTATAAACCTCACGGAGCCCGAGACCTTTCCAACGAATGCAATGACTTATTTTTATATAGTAGAATATTTGAAAGTGGTGTTTAAAACATTATTTTTTAAACTTGGGCAATTGATAGACTGGACCCTTGATACCTGCTTTCTCCCAAAGCCCCAAACTCCGTAGGTATTATTGATAGTATGATAGGAGCATGGGCGCCATAGTACAGGCTTTTACACCACTCGGATTTTTGTAATAAGTACCTATTAATATTTGTTTAAGTTCGTTCCAATATAGGCCCTCCTTATAGGAGAGGGGCTTTGGAGTTAAGACATCACGCTGCATCAATGTAAGTTGGCGGTCGGTGTCATCATGTTAAGTTCTTGAACATTTGATAGTGGTCAGTGTCAAATGTTATTTATAAGAACGGATCCGAAGCCATGCTTTAGAACACTACCATTACTACCTAACTCCGGACTGAGAATTTTTTTTAGAAAATTTCTTAGAAGAATATTTCGGTATTTTACACCTAGGTTCTCGACATCTGCAACCGCATGGGCTAACCACTGGACCAACGAGGTATTTATCACGCGCCGCCATAGATGTACCTACCTAGGTACAGTAAAGCGATTATCCGATACAATACTGCGTAAAAACCGGTCATAGGTATGAGTTGAATAACCCCCGCGCACATCTATCTCGGACTGAATTGTCAATTAACGTCAAATAAGGTAGAAAAAGACTCTTTCCGTCCGCTAGAAATTTCATTTTTATTTTCTACAGCGGAAATCCTAAAGCCTTTGGCACATTGATGCGATCAAGTCTATCCGTCGCCCATCCCATCGGTCATTAGATGTTTTTAGGGTTCCGTAGTCAAAGGGTAAAACGGGAACCTATTACTAAGACTCCGCTGTGTATGTATCTCATGAACCGTTATAGGTAGGCAGTTGAAATTTTCTTTCTGTTGTCGTTATAACAGCAATACTAAAAAAAATTAAAGGGGCATAGAACAACGTTACCTTTTCAGTTTTTTAATGTTACGGAACTCATCGTGCGCAAGTTCAACTCGCACTTGGCTGGTTTTCTTATTCCGTCGCGACACTTAACCTTAATTAGTCATACACACTGTACATTCAATTAGGAGTTCCCTGTTTTAAAATTGAAACTATCGTGAGTGTTTTCTATGATATTATAAATTATCATTGTCATAGTGTAGGTACCTGTGTATATATGATGTATAGATGTCTGATATCGTATTTTTTTTTTAAATATTAAATTTGAATTAATTTTAACTTGAAATTCTTAACATATATTTTTGTGTTAAAATATATTAGTCACATTAATTGTTTTTAATCCTGTTAAGATAATAAAAATACAGCGGGTTGAACGGTGAACCTATAAACTGTGTGATTTGAAACCACACCCTGAATCATTGGGGCCGTAATAGTTTATTTCTCTTTTCATTGCAGTAGATAAATTAATAGTAATTTTATTTACATAATTTAATTAACAGGTATGTCAGCTGGGTTGTATCAACAGTATTAGGTAAATAGATGGTTCTCCAATTTCATCTACTTAGATACCTTTCCCAGTTACTGAAACGGTGATCATTGATTAGATTAATAAATAATTTGACCTGTGCTGTGATAACTTTTATGAATTCTAATTAATTCTTTAACAAAGCAAATACTCTTGCCATGATTGAGAAGAATAGAATAACATAATTGCATAACTAATAATTCGATGTCTAAGCTGTTTTTATCATGAAAAATTATTCCGGACAATTACCTCGATTTTTTTGCACATATTGATTACTAGCAGACGTGGCGTGGTTCCCGTTCCTGTAGGAATATGGGGATAATATATAGTCTATAGCCTTCCTCGATAAATGGGCTATCTAACACTGAAAGAATTTTTAAAATCGGACCAGTAGTTCCTGAGATTGGCGCGTTCAATCAAACAAACAAACTAACAAACTCCTCAGCTTTATAATATTAGTGTATAGTGTATCAGATTCAGACTAATACCTAAAAGTAATAAAGTTAGAGATACTTCCTAACGTTCATGTGGGTAAACTTTTATAAACTACTTTATGTGAAGAGAAATTTTAGATTAATTTTAGCTTTTAGCTTGACCTTGCTTGGCTTTTGGCTTGCCGGGGAATAACTAATGGGTTCCGACCTGAAATGTTAGGACGTAAAACTACACCCTTCTGAGGTGTAGTTTTGTTTCAAGCGGGGTTTCCTACCCTAACTTAACACCCAGAACAATATCTGTATCATCCGTCAACAACTTACCTAATAAGTACAATGAAACTGTTGTTATGTATTGGTATCTTTACTTAACGTCCTAATCCGATAAGCCGTTTGATCGACTTCGCATAAACCGGGCGATTAGTCCTTAATTAGCGCTTGAAGTCTTACAAGTAATAATCCGGTCGGGCCATGGATCCGCCCCGTCGCCACGCAAATGATAGCTTCCCTCCGCTAATGGTGTAAGTGCAGGGGGAAATTCGCATCGCACGCGCAGACGAACGATTAACCACCGCCTGGCGCCACTGATGTATTGCCTACTTCGAGTTGCGGATATGTTCGCAGTGGAATTATGTTATCAATCTCCACTCTACAATGTTGGTATTTAACCGTAGATTTGAAATTGTTAGATACGCCCCAACTTTCCTATTAGGAAAATTGTAGCTAAGTAAAATGCGTAAGTGAGTTTGTTTGATGCGCTTTTACGCTTAAACCATTTCACCGTTGGAAAGCTACGTTATCAGCGAATAACTTGAACTATTTTTGGAACGCAGTTCCTTATCGCGCGTTGCGGAAAGGGAATAGACGTAAAAATGAAGACCAAAAGTTGAACAGACACTTTTTACCCGACTGCGTAAGAAGGATGGTAATGTTTTTGCTATAGTTGTAAGCCGTGATCTGAAAACAGCTGGTGAGCTCCAGGGTATCTATGATAGCTATAGCAATTGCGATAGCGAACTTCGTTCCATGCGGGTGTCCCTTGACACCTCTCAAGTTTTTTTTTTCACTTCCGTATTTCCACGTGAACGGGTACTGTGCCATAGCTATTTTCTGCTACTATCAGTCGGATCGGTAAAATTATTTTTGTATTAGGCTATCTATGTAACTTGAATTAATTCATTAATCATGCTTAAACTTTAATCGAGTCGAATTCGTTAGTTAAGTATATTACGAGATGTCGGATTCAAAATATTATTGGGTTTTTGTGTTCAAGAATTCTCAGGAACTGTTCCTATGTTGTTGAAGTGTTTCGTGGTAGACCTCTAGTATTGATATATAAGCTAATGTCTTAATTTAATTAAGTTATATAATGTGTCACTGCGCTTACTAGTGCGGGGTCTCCATTCCAGCACTTTGGGACCCCAACATCCATCGGCTCTTCGAACTATGTGCCGACCCCCCACCAGGTGGACTGACGACATCAAGCGAGTCGCAGGGATTTGGCTCAGTATCGTGATGTTTGGAAGTCCCTACAAAAGGCCTATGTCCTGCAGTGGACGTCCATCGGCTGATATGATGATGATGATGATATAATGTGTCAGATCTGGGAGAATAATAAACATTGCTATACGTTTTAGACGTAGAGTCATATCTAGCGATTTAAATCTTCGGTAACGTCCATCAAGATAAAGCTAAGTAGAAAAAGTTCATACGTAAGTAATAATGTTATTGCAGTAATTTAATGAATGAAATCAACAACTTTCCTACCTGTCATAGACTAAGCACCTACATGATTTAGTTCATGGTTTTGTTTCTACGTTTATTGAAATGGTTAAAAACATTACTATACTTCCACCACCACCACCACCACCTTCGCCGTTTTACCATAGGACTGCTAGGCATCGCAGAGATCTGCACCGCTACGTTGTCCAAATCCCTCGGGCGCGTACTAAGCGGTTTAGTTCCTCTTTCCCTATACGCACTGCAAAGATGTGGAATGCTCTCCCAGCTTCAGTTTTCCCCACCACCTACAATATGGGTATTTTCAAGTCAAGAGTGAATAGGCATCTTCTAGGCAAGCGCGTTCCACCATAGGCTGCATCATCGCTTACCATCAGGCATGTTCGCAGGTAAGCGGTTTCCTTTTAAAAAAAAAAATAAAAAAGAAACTTTGTGACAAAATCCCTTCTTTCTAAGGCTCTAGAAATAAATAAAAAAATGTCACATGCGAAGCTATAATTACAATAAATAATACACTTCAAGTATATCTAATCCTACTTAATATTAACTTGCCCCAAGGCAATGGGCTGGCGACGTCTCGACTTGTCGACTTGGCGGCTTCTTTTGTTGTACCCCACCATGTCTTTCATCAATTCTCATTCAACTTAACGTAAATACTAAAGTTATCGAGGCCTGTAAATGAACTTTGTACGTAAGAAAAATACGACATATATTATTTAAACGGGTCGGTACATACCACGTTGAAACGACGAGATTTAAAATATGTAAAGCCGATTAGCAAAAGCGATGTCGTAAATGTGGATTGCCGGAGCAGCCAAAAGCGTGAAGTTGTTGAAAAAAGAGGGTAGATCGTTTCTGCCCTTAACAGCTGCTGTCAACTTCGCATCTCGCAAACTTCAGTCCCGTCGTGACCACGATTCATGCAACTGGGACGAAATATCGACATTAAAAATCTCGTCTTTTTATCGTGATATGTACTCGTTTAAATAATATTCGTAATGAACAACCACGAAATGAGTTTAAAATCATTATAACTACGACACCCTGTACCCGACCCGTTTGTTTATCTTCAATTTTCTGTATATTTAGTTAGAAAAGCGAATTTAAAGTGCATAGCGCTGTCATGTCAACGAACTATAAAAAACTCTACCTCAGTGTCTATGCAAATAATCTTTATTCATTCATTGATTATTCATTCCAGTACTAATTCTGTTATACATATACCTATGTAAATGTAATGAAACCAATAAATAATTAGAATGTGGTTTTCCGCGGAGCGAGATGGGAAAATAATACCGCTGTCAATTTAATCAGTCGAGCAGGGCTAGCACGAGGTTTGCTACAAAAAGTGTTACGTGAATTATGTACAATAAATGTAAAAATAAATTATTAGTGCACATATATTAAAATTATAAAATATGATATTTACCGGGTAAATGCCTACCTGCTAAATTGGACATTTTAAAAATCCGACTAGTTGCAGAGGTTAGCTTGTTCAAACATACTAATGGTCAACGCATCACCTTGTATAAATTCAGTTTTACGAGTATTAAGTTTTCTTTTTCGTTTTCTTCTTCTTCATCGCTACAGTTTTTACAGAGTGATCGTGATCGTCTCATCAGGGGCGGTGGCAAGCTTTATCATCCGTCGCCATTCCTCTATGCTATAGAGTCAAAGAGATCAGAGATGAAATCATTTTTTTGATTGATAAGATTTACTTTTTTTACATCTACTACAAATCCACAATCAATTTTCACTTTATTTAGAAAATTTTTAAGTCGTGGTTGGAACTCAGCCGTAACATATCCAATGATGATCCATAGTCAGATCTAGTCTTCACAACAACAATGGTTCACCGGAACCAGCCAGAGAAAACAAAGTTTGGGAACCTCTGCTCTGTAGCTTACATTACTCCAACACCTAGTATCCAGGTTATAATCTATGTCCATTCCCAATTTCAATCAATTCGGTTGAGAGTTTCGGCGTAAAGGTGTAACAAAGATGCTCACACATGCAAACTTACTTTCGTCTTTATAATATTAGTAAGACAGTGTGAGGTAGTGTTAAAGCTCCTTTCTTATCAGTTATATTCAATGCAACATGATATATGGTACTATTAAATCAATTAAATTAACCTCCTTGTCTTAAGAGTACTTACATACTCGTATGTACAAGTTATGGGAAATAATAATCGTTTTATAATGTATTGTACACTTGTATGTGTCGAGAACGTGATAACTTAATTGATCTGTTTTAAATAAGTGTTAATAAATAACTCACTTTTCCTCATCTTTGAATGACAGAGACAGACTAATCAATAGTGTGACATTTATTTAATTTTAACAAGAAAATATAACCGCAAGTAGTGCACGTGACTGCAAAACAATAGTACACAAATATTGATGTATTGAACATACTGTTTGTATTGTTTTTATTACAAGCTTTGAATGAATGAATGATATTTCATTCATGAAAATGTAGGTTTAACATGATGGTACATATTATAGAATTGAGCCTTTATACATTTTACCATAACTGGTGTATGAATTATCTTAAATAATTAAATACATTTGAACGAAGAAAAAAAAAAGAAACTAAATTAATACAATGTCACAATTAGAAAATAATAAGTTAGAAAATGTCCATGTCCATAAAATAATCTTGAATGTTGTAATAACTTTTTTAATAATAAATTATAAATTTTACATTTAAATATTGACCAGGGCATCTCTTTTAGACTATGAGGAAGTTTATTATATATTTTTATTGCCATACAAAAAGAACTCTTGGCATATATTGTCAATCTTGTGGGGGTTTTGTTTAACTAACCTGTTGATATGTGTGGGTCAAATCTTGGTAGTTAATTTTTGAACGTAATTGACGAATAGGTACATCGTATAGTTTCTGGAATGAATAGGATAAATTTTAAAATAAAAATACGTTACTCATTAACACGCTTATATTAGCTTCACTTGTAACTATGTATGTAAGAAAATCTTTGAATCTTAATTTGACCCACTTCGCGGTCTTCGATTAGGATGAAATTTTGCACACGCTCTGAGTTCTGATGACCAGCTAAGAAACGTCATTATAAGTTCAATATGGCGGCCTCCCCAAGATATGGATATCAAATGAAAGGGTTTGCGGTCAGGAATACGTAAAAATAGTCACGTGACTTAAATCCAATATAGTGGACGCCCAAGATGGAGGAGAGGCTAGTTGAAGTGCACCCTAATTTAAGGGTATCAAACGTGTTTTTTAGTTTTCACAAATATTCATTATTTTGATTATTGACTAACACTAAAAATACTTGTGTTTTCATTTTTAATAAAGGAAGAGGTTCTATGTTTATTTTCCTTAAACTTTGATTTGAATGAATTCCAAAGATTTTACGAGGTTGAAGCCGCAGACGTTAATTTATTCTTTATTTATTGGAACTGTCGAGGTAAAATTCAAAGTTTAACTATCATCTATAATTCAACCGAAGATATAAAGTTACGTGTGATTTAACTTTTTTATATTTTGAAAACTATAAGCAGCTGAAACAAAATAAAGTCTTGAAGAAATGTTATCATAGTGCTTTAAATTTATTTATTTTATTTCAATATCTTTATTGAAAATAAACAATTCAGGGACATACAAAATCGTCTAAGGATAAAATGCTATGCAAAAGAAGACCTTATCACTAATAGTGATAAGGTCTTCTTTTAAGGTCCCAACTTCTAAAGGAGTAATGATAAAATTATAATATTGATTAAATAATATACATGGTGCTCGGGAGTATTTGCCATAACTTTAAGGTGTTGACAAGTCAACTTATGGGAGCCGAACTGTATACCTAACTAATATTTTTTAACTAAAAAATAAAAACTTTTATGTTTTCATACAAAGTAATTCAAATAATTTCGACTATCCATGTAATACACGCCTATATCTATCCTTGCATTTTAAAATACGTAAAACTTGGCTACGTCATAATTATAAAGATGCGTATAAGGGACACAGTTTGAGATCTATTTACGAAAGAAATATTAATTACCCCGAAAATATTCATTTTAGAACACATGTTTTTTTGCTGGTTGTTTCGGCCGTGGCTAGTTACCACCCTACCGACAAAGACGTACCGCCAAGTGATTTAGCGTTCCGGTACGATGTCGTGTAGAAACCTAAAGGGGTGGGGATTTTCATCCTCCTCCTAACAAATTGCCCGCTTCCATCTTAGATTGCATCATCCCTTACCATCAGGTTAGTAGATTGTAGTCAAAGGCTAACTTGGAAAGAATAAAAAAAACACATGGTCCTTGAACATATTTAATTAATTTTCGGTTAACAATATTCAGAAATACCCAGAGTTATGGGTAATACTCCCCAGCACCCTGTATAATTTTAATCATATCGGTGATGAGATTTAAAATAATTGTCTTTGCTTTCACGTACGACCCTAGTGGCGCCGACGTCTGTACAACCTACGATTATTTTTAGATTAGAAATGGGCTCAACCGCTTTACGTAATTGAGCAAGTCGCATACGGCAAGATCCTGAGTGTAGGTACGCTTCTAAATATAGCCGCTGAGTTGGTGCGCAATTATACCTTATTATCGCACGTTTCCAGTGGAAGGCAAGCCGCTTCTTGCCACAGTTATTAGTTGTTGCATTTTCTTTAGAAAGTGTCCAGATGTGACGAAACTGAAATGAGCATGTTGAGCTGTTTACAGAATGACCGGAGAGCAATTTCCCTTGCATTGACGACTTTGTAATGTGGCGCGCGTGCCGTAGGTAACTCCTAGACGGCATTCAATGACCCGCATTGTAAACTCCTGAAAATTGGGTCAGACCCTTTACGAACAGCTGCGGTAACGGCGACGAGCAATTTTTATACTGCAGTTTGTTTTTTTAACGCGTCAATTTTATGTAGTCTAACACATAAGTCTAGTCTATACTAATATTATAAAGCTGAAGAGTTTGTTTGTTTGTTTGATTGAACGCGCTAATCTCAGGAAGTGGTCCAATTTGAAAATTTTTTCATCATCAACATCTATTTTTATACCCCTAATTGTTATTCGAATCGTCCGTGGGTAGGGGTGGGCTAGTGGTAGGGTAAGGTAGGGGTAGGGTAGGGTAGGGGTAGGGTAGGAGTAGGGGTAGGGGTAGGATAGGGGTAGTTGAAAGTTTACATCGAAGTTTTCACGCGGACGAAGTCGCGGGCGTCCGCCTGTATATATGATGTAAATATATAAAGCTGAACAGTTTGTTTGATTGAACGCGCTAATCTCAGGAACTACTGTTTCGATTTGAATAAATTTTCAGTGTTAGATAGCCCATTTATCGAGGAAGGCTATAGGGTATATATATATTATCCCCATATTCCTACGGAAATGGGAACGACGCGGGTGAAATCGCGCGGCTTTAGCTAGTTGTTCTATATTAGTCGACAAGTCTAATGGCTATTGAATTCCTTAAAAGTTAGAAGCTTTTCATGGGTAGTACTAGTGGAGGGAACAGCTTTTTGATCCTTAGACAGAGTAACACCTCGAAGGGCTCGCTAAAAACATAAATGTTATTCTTCTTTTGTTTGTAATTGTGGCTACGGCACCCTTCATAGGTAATCAATCACTAAACACGTCACAGATAAGTCTGTTTTACCTAGGTCTAACTTACACAAGGAGATATTCTCAAAAGCGATCGACACGAATTCGTATGCGATAACTCATAAAACTTGGCCCTTAGTATAAATTTACGCACTACGACGTCACTCGTCGAGCAGTCATCAATTGGTATCATCACAATGTCTATTACTTCTATATCAGCTTTAGAAATTTTGTTACGTATATTTAAAGAGATGGTGTACTCAACCCACCCACGCACGAACACACGCCGTGTCATGGTCGATTTTGTATAGACGAGCGCCAAGACCGTGAAAATGTCTTGACACACATTTTATCTGGTACAGACTGGATGACTGAAGTGCCTGCAAGTGATGGCACTTTCAATTATCACTGCACTGTGGTACGCGCCCGAATCGAAGTGTACGAGTACCTTGGGAGCCAGTGGCATAAAAATAATGAACTATTGCCATTCATTAGAATATTAAAACTGTGATTGTCCATCATCATAATTACTTGGTCCATTGACAAACAAGTTAACGACTGTATCAACGGAGCAGTGATTCGCCAAACTGTTATTAGAAATGCGAAAATCTCTTTGTTAACTTTTTACGCCTCAAGTAGATAGCACTGTCGAAAGCAGTCATAGACTAATACGAGTAAGTAAACGAGTATATGGATGTAGCAGTGGAAGTGAATTAGTTAGTAACTAAGAAAGTAAAACATTACTTCGCCTAATATTCATTGGCTAGGGAACAAAATATTTATTCATGACTGCTCAAACATTGTGCATCTCATATTCATGGCAATCTGGACAGAATTGTAAACTTAGTGAACCATGGTGATGAAGCTTCTGTTTTTCACGGCATCTTTTAGAACTCGGTGCGCCCGTTAACAAATATGACCATAGAAAGTTTTCTGACAAGTTTGTCACTTGATTTTAAATATATTTATTTTAGTTATTTTGTAAAAATCTGCTTAATAAGTCTGTAAATTTTCAAATCTGGAAGATGTCTTGGAAGAAAAACATCACAGTACCATGGTTTATAGTATGTTCGTAATTATGTCCAAGTACTCGGTACCATAAACATCACACACACAAAGTTGGAATAGCAATCATGAATAGATATTTTGTTCTTGGCCCCAAAGACCATAATCTAATCTGATTTTGTTCTTACGAGTAGGCTCAAGGACCATAATCCGCTACCTTCTGTCTCAAAAACTTGGATGAGACCTAGTCTGAAGAACCCAAAATTTCACACGTTAGTGTGATATTGAGAGAAGAAAGAGTTCTACACGGAACCCAGTCGTGGGCAGCCGCTAGTATACCTACTAAGCTTATTTACTACTCTGTTACACTATCGATGTACCAATCGTGTACTGCAAATGCCACCAGCTCCTAGCTAACATTATTATTGATCATTTTTAACTGCAGCTCTTTTTCACTATGACATTCAACGAACACTTTCTCTTATTCCCAATTTTTTGTTTTGCACGTAAGTATCATATCTACAATCTCCAATTCGGCTGTCATTCAGCACATTTTCGCTGTCTTATTATTACTTGCCACCGCTTAGTCGTGGCTAATCCTAATTAAAAATTCAAATAACATCTGACGTTGCATTGCAAATTAATAATCGATCAGTAATCCATATATGATCGTTGTTGGCAGCTACATAATGTAATAAAAACCCAGCATTGGCATATCCTGGTACCACCAGTCGCCCATCTGAGGAGTGATGTAAAAGCCTTGTATGTTTCCGTTGACCCAGTTATGATTAGAAACCTCGGCGGTGAAAATGATATTTTTTTTTGCGGGCTGCCAATTTTATTGTTAATGAACCGCATACACGAGATGCGAATGCGACATCCGTAAGTGAGAGTTTTGCAGTGCCCAAACTGGTATGTGCGTACCGCGAATTGAACGAGTGTAGTTAACTTTTTTTTTCCATTTGTTAGATATTGACACCTCCATTTTGGTGACTAATCTAACAAATACACGCTTCAATTATCAAGTCGTAGGTGTCTATCTCTATAATATCGTCGTATAAGTTACGAGTACTTGGGTTTATCTGTGCTTTAACTGTTTTTGAGAAATCGCTTCTGAATTCAACTCTTATGTTTTTTCAATACGCGCACAATTTTTCCTGGATTTTACAATTTTTTACTGCAGCAAAGTCATATCATTTAAAATGTTTCATTCCAAGTCTTCATCTTAATGCTGTAATGGCTCACCAAAATATGATTCATCGACAATATTTCTTCACTTTCTACAGAAAAATATCGAACTAGGGAAATACTGACTTAATTAGTTTTTATTTTCTCAACGCCCTTAAAGAGTAGAATAACCAGCTATTTTAAGATATGAGCTCTTTGTCAAAAACTAATGACTACTACTGCTAACTTATATGTATATACCGAGTTACGTAACTTTGTAATTATTTATACCATATAGCCTTTAAACATTCACCGCATTGTTATCGGGCCATCAATAATTTGTCTATTTACATTTATGGCCTCTCGGCTCAGTTGATAACGCGCTGACTATTACACTAAAATTAGATCGCGTTCAGAATGATGCTCCTAATCGCGCACGGTCGCATTGCATCGAAGGAAACGCGCCGCGCGAGCTAGGTCGTTCATCGACCCGCGCCTCTCCGCGGTTAGCGATTGTTTACAGCGATGCCCCATTAGTGTGTTGCGTTTTGTTGCCACGTCGCAACGTCATGATGCCACAATTTAGCGTTGCGACGTCGCAGCGACGAATCAATTTGAGCATATTCAGCAGCTGCTGCGTTTGGGAAGTGTGCGAGGGATGAGACGCTGTCAACGTATCTATGCAGGTTGTGTCCCACACTAAATTTGACGGCCTCCGTGGCGCAGTGGTATGTGCAGTGGATTTACAAGACGGAGGTCCTGGGTTCAATCCCCGGCTGGACCGATTGAGGTTTTCTTAATTGGTCCAGGTCTGGCTGGTGGAAGGCTTCGGCCATGGCTAGTTACCACCCTACCGGCAAAGAAGTACCGCCAAACGATTTAGCGTTCCGGTATGATGCCGTGTAGAAACCGAAAAGAGTATGGATTTTCATCCTCCTCCTAACAAGTTAGCCCGCTTCCATCTTAGGTTGCATCATAACATACCATCAGGTGAGATTGTAGTCAAGGGCTAACTTGTAAAGAATAAAAAAAAAATAACTTTCCACGGACCCACCATTCATTAATCTGTTCCGTTGTCGCAGTAACAGTTCAACGGAGCACCGTTGCTACGACGAATGGTGTTTCACTTATTGAAACTAACTAGCTGCGTGCGTCGTTTGCTTGCACTGAAAAGTTGCAGTGCGTCGCGATCCGTTGCGTCGACGCAACGCACTAATGAGGCATCTCCCTTGTACACCTCCATTATCCAAACAATGTTTTGCTACTTCGTGACATTCCTTTGTAATCATTTTGAAATGTAGGTTAAGGCTCCTCTTTCATGAAATCTTTTTGAATGTATTGTTTTCGCTCTCTTTAGTTGCGGGATTACCTTATCCTTTGCCAGAGCGAGACTGTATTTTCACTTATTCTGCAACTGTACGGCAAATAAGAAGAATGAGTTGTATTTACTTAAAGTGTAAAAAAATTATATTTATTACATTTGTGTAATATTTGCAATATACTTATTTATAACTGTCACAACCGCTGAGTATCAAGTATTTAGAGCATTTTGTTATATTAAATTTCTAAATTCTCTAAACAACATAAATGCCAGGAAACGATCCAAATTTAATGATAATGACTTTACCAAAATTCTCCAAATTGACCTCTTAACACTAATAGATAACAAGTAAAACAATTAAGTTTGTTAAATTACAATATTTTTTTATGCCGCTGCCGGTTTTTACGATAAATGGTCTTACTGTGTTTAAAGAACAAATCTGCATTTAATAACGGCTAAACATCCGTTATTGTGTACATTGAAGTACCATTCATTCATACAAATCATTTCCATATCATCATCGTCATCATTTTTGGCTTCATCAACCCACATTCGGCTCACTGCTGAGTTTGAGTCTCCTCTCAGAATGACAATCAGAGGGGTTTGACAACTAGACCACCGGTGGCCCAATGCGGATTGGCAGACTTCAGACACGCAGAGAATTAAGAAAATTCTCTGGTGCGCAGGTTTCCTTACGATGTTTTCCTTCACCGTTTGAGATACGCGATATTTATTTTTTTTAAATCTCATTTCATTTTTATTTTACTTCTTTAGACATTTTACTGTCATCATCATCAGCTGATGGACGTTCAAACAATAACATTTTGAACCTCTTGCATCCGCTTGATATCTTCAGTTCTCCTAGCGAAGGAGCGACCTATACTCAAAATATTTCTGCGTGCTCGAACCAAAGTCGCCGATAGAATTAAATAATACATAGCTCAACGAATCGCAAAGCCGAAGTGGCAATGGGCGGGACGTTTTACTATCTTGCTCGTTAATCCATAAAAAACGATGATAAATTTTCTACTTAACCATATTTCATAGAAACTATAAAGCTCGATGGATTATAATGACCTGTAAACCATCACAACTTAACCAAGAATTCAGCCCCATCGATACAAAACAAAATAAAACTGACGCATTCCCTATTCTATAGCCTATTTTATGAAGCGTTTGGGTGCAACAAACTATTCATTAGCGGTTTATTCTTAGAACAGATAGCCTTGGTTGTGTTCGATAATTGTCTATTTTCTCTATCTTCTAAAGCAGTGGTTCTTAACCTTTTAGTCATTAGGGACCATTTGACATAATTTCTGTATTGCGATGGCCCACTTGGTTATTGGTTACAATATTTTTGTTTCGTCTCTTAGTTTGCACGATAACGACAAACTTTGGAAAGCCAACGCACTTTCATGTACAAAAGCCGAATTTCGAGTTCCAGAGTTCTATCAAAAAATAATTACCTGATGAGACGAGTATATGGACTTTCGGACTACTAGAAATTTTATGTTGGATAAAATAAGTAATGATTATGTAAGAGGAAGTCTGAAAGCGGCGCCAGTGACAGAACAATTGAGGAGTAAATGTAAGCTTGGTATAGATATGTAATGCGGAAGGATGAAAGTCACATTACTAGAAGAATGTTCAATTTGCAAGAGGGAAAGATACAAGAGGAGAGGAAGGCCAAAGAAGAGATGGTTGGAGTGTGTGAAAAAAGACATGTATGTCAAATATATGATGAGTTGACAATTAATAGAGACGAATGGCGGAGATTTACACATTTTGCCGAAAACACTTAAGTGGGATAAGTAATCAAGGTCTAAATGGATAGTCCAAAAAAAAAAGGTTTTCTTCAAACACATCGGGATAGCCCCCTCCACGGAAGACTTTGGGTGCGTCTAGGGACCACCGGTTCAGAACCACTGTTCTAAAGGCTGTGGCGAGATACACTTTGTTTAGTTTTAGTGGGGACATTTTGCGCTTTTTAGTCGTGTTTTTAAAGGCTTCAGACGGGGGAATGCGGAGCGCAGGACATGCGCAGGCGCCGCCCGGTCGCGCCGCAACTTTCTACGCTCGCGTCTATAACACTCTTAAACCGTAATCTGCGGATTGACGTACTTCGAGAACGTTACGACAGGCTAATTAAATTGCACATTACGTTGTTAATAATTTTCCAATTGGCAATTTTGTTAGAACTCGACGGTTTCGGGGCCTTTGTTGGAGAGCATAGACTGAGTGGTCATCATCATCATCATCATCATATCAGCCGATGGACGTCCACTGCAGGCCTTTTGTAGGGACTTCCAAACATCACGATACTGAGCCACCTGCATCCAGCGAATCCCTGCGACTCGCTTGATGTCGTCAGTCCACCTGGTGGGGAGTCGGCCAACTCTGCGCTTACTAGTGCGGGGTCGTCATTCCAGCACTTTGGGACCCCAGCGTCCATCGGCTCTTCGAACTATGTGCCCCGCACATTGGTACTTCAGCTTCGCAACTCGTTGAGCTATGTCTGTGACTGTGATTTTGGTTCTTCAGCGGATCTCCTCATTTCTGATTCGATCACGCAGAGATACTCCTAACATAGCTCGTTCCATCGCCCGCTGTGTGACTCTGAGATTCTGAGCGTTACTGCAATGCCACAGAAATGTTGACGATAACGCGGAGACGCTAGTTGTATTAGTAGTAGTTGAATCCTTTGTGCTTGACCTCGTCTGAGGTAGGCACATAAACGTTAGTTAAAAATCATGAACTTGTACAAGTTTTCCTGTAATCTGCCTATAAGTAAAAACTAATTTCTGTATTTTTTCTAAATTTAATACAATAATTTCGGAGTTTAATAGAGAATCGTTTTCAAGTTTGAACTAATCTTGAATAGTATATTTTATTGAATAACTTAGAAACCGTTTATTTAGAAACATTTATCATCATCATGTCAGCCGATGGAAGTCCACTGCAGGACATAGGACTTCCACTCTCGCTTGATATCGTCAGTCTACCTGGTGGAGGGTCGACCAACACTGCGCTGTCTAGAACGGGGTCGCCCTTCCAGCACTTAAGTCCCAACGTCCATCGGCTTTTCGAACTATGTGCCCCGCCCATTGCCACTTCAGCTTCGCAACTAAATCCTTAAACTATAAACATTAGAAACATTAATGAATGAATATAGACTTTCTTATCTTCTGTGAAAAGCTAAATTATGAAATCTTTAGAATCGAAGTAGTATATACTAACGAGATAAGTACTTAACCTTTCACTCTTTGTTTCCTTGAATAATAATTGTTAATGGAGTAAATCAAAATACTCGAACTTTCTCCCAAAGTTATTACAGTTATAAAACATTTTTATGACTATTGAAAACATTGGTAGGCAAAGCAACAAATCAACAATTATTATTAACACAGGTAATAATAATTATTAGCGACTATTAAAATGCAAGCTCATTACTCAGTGCATAAATTCTAAAACGCCCGGTTTAAGCTTGTTTTCTTGTGTTTAGGATTTTCCCGACACTTGATTACAAGATAAGGAAAATTAATAACAGTAAGTGAATATAAATGAACATAAAGGTTTTACGAACCTGCAGTAGATTATTATTTATATTTAGGATTATTGAGTGAAACTCTCCTAAAATTTAAACATAAACTAACAGTGACCCTTTACCTAAACAAAGTATATAGAAACTATTTTAAATTTCTTTCGATATTTTTCCAACAAAAGTTCAAGTAGGTACCTACTGGATTTTTTTTATTCTTTTCAAATTAGCCCTTCACTACAATCTCACCAGATGATAAGTGATAATGCAATCTATGATGGAAGCGGGCTATCTTCTTAGGAGGATGAAATCTACAACCCCTTTCGGTTTCCACACGACATCGTACCGGAACGCTAAAACATTTGGCGGTACACCTTTCCCGGTACAGTGGTAACTAGACACGACCGAAGCCTCTCAGCAGCCAGACCTGGACCAATTATTAAGAAAACCTCAATCGTCTCAGCCGGGGATCGAACCACCACGTTCCGAAAATCCATCTCGCATACCACTGCGCCACGAAGGCCGGCACAATGCTGACGGATTATGAAGTAGCATTCTTTCTTCTAAGTAATTTTCAGTAAAATATCTCAGCTCGGATATGAGAAGATAACACTATAGCTTGGCAAATTTTGTAACACTCGCTGGTCCGCGGGGGCCGGGAGGCGGGTAGCGATAACAGCAAACCCCACGACTGATGCACCTCACTTACAGCATCCGCCCCGCGCGCAGGACTATGGAGTCTTTGGAGAAGAAAAAAATAAAGTTAAAAGCTATAACACGACTACGTAAAAAGTGGTCTAAAAAGGACGAAACAAGAAAATTTCTGATAGAAATCGAGAAATGTATGTAAATGTATAGGTACAAAAATAATCATGTAGAGCCATGGTCTTTTGTTAATTACTTTGTGACAGACAGACACTGCAATCTGTGCTTCAATTTTATTTATGTATGTATTGATTACAATTCACTTTTATCTTTGTGTTCATAATCATCTTCCGGTAAAACACCTACGCGATGTATATGATCTATCTATTTATCTACATTTTATGAAACAACGTCTGTATCTGTCATTGCATAACATATCAACTGTTGTTTTTTTTTTTACATAAACGATCAATGTACGGATAACGGAACTCTGGCGCGCAAATCAATTTATACTTCATCGGTTTTGAATATTATGAATGGAGATAGGCGTCCGCGATCATCTGTTACAGACTTGTTAAACACGATTCGCGTTATGTAACACGTGGATTGTAATTTTATTCGCTAAATATTTGCCAAGACTTGGTAAACTCGCCAAATTCCTTGAAGCGTTAGATTCTTGACATTATGTTACTTTGTATATCGAATTACGAAGTATTTAGTTAGTGTTAAAGGCATTAATGTAGGCATAAAGTTGACTATGTAATTAGTGTAATTATTATTATGTAAGTACTAGAGGACGGTCGCGACTTTGTCCGCGTGTAATTTAGTTTTTCACAGTTCCTTCGGGAATCATGGATTTTTCCGGGATGAAATCAAAAAAATTAGCCTATGTGTTAATCCAAAGTAAAATCTATTTCCATTTCAAATTTCAGCCAAATCGGTTTAAAAACGATTAGACCGTCAAGGCGCTGTTAAAGAGTAACAAACATCCAAAGAAACATCCATACAAACTTACGCGTTTAGAATATTAGTAGGAAGTAGAAAACATAGCCCAGTCGACCGTCGTCGACCGTGATAGCCCAGTGGGCCTCTGCTTTCGATTCCGGAGGGTGTGGGTTCGAATCCGGTCCGGGGCATGCACCTCCAGCTTTTCAGTTGTGTGCATTTTTAAGAAATTAAATATCACGTGTCTCAAACGGTGAAAGAAAAACATCGTGAGGAAACCTGCATACCAGAAAATTTTCTTAATTATCTGCGTGTGTGAAGTCTGCCAATCCGCATTGGGCCAGCGTGGTGGACTATTGGCCTAACCCCTCTCATTGTGAGAGGAGACTCGAGCTTAGCACTGAGCCGAATATTGGTTGATCATGATGAGGAAGAATAGCTTTACACATAATATCAGTTTTAAATGCCTATGTAAGACTTTTCTATTTAAAATCTGCTTGTGGAAAAGTTTACAAAAAATAATTAAATATTTTTTAAACACTTACGGAGTCAATATCTCTTACGCATCATTCCGACGATAATGAAATGATGATGAAATAGGTATATATCAAAGTAAACAGTAAATTTTCAGAATCTATGCACTTTCTACGGTATATTCGTGATATACCTACCTATTTACTTTACACGCGATATGATACGTGGAATTCCACGTTGCATTAAAATCGGGCGTTAATAGAGCGACGAATTACTTACTTGAACATAATTATAACCAGTGCACTGAGTTTTTAACAAATTATACAAAATCTATACTAATATTATAAATCTGAAGAGTTTGTTTGTTTGATTGAACGCGCTAATCTCAGAAACTGGTCCGATTTGAATAATTCTTTCAGTGTTAGATAGAACATTAATCGATGAAGGCTATAGGCTATATATTATCCCCGTATTTGGACGGGAAAGGGAACCACGCGAGTGAAACGATAAGTGGGCTATCTAAAACTGAAGGATTTTTTCAAATCGGACCAGTAGTTCCTGAGATTAGCGCGTTCAATCAAACAAACAAACTCTTCAGCTTTATAATTTTAGTATAGATTGAATTTTTCTTTGAAATAAGCTACACCATGGATCCACACACGACAGAGCTGTAGATATTAATTGAAAGTGATGTATTAATGTTTAACGACAAAAAAAAGGCGAATGTCGTGAATCGGCCGCGCAGGCGCCGCTTCTTGGCGCCAACGTCGCCGCATTGACTGTTTCCACGAATTACTTTACCGTCGCAGTGCCAGTAGCAGTACCTACTTACTCACATGAATATGCACTGGCCACTCAAAGAATAATTGTTACCTTTGCCATTAACAGTGAACATACCACGGGAGTATGGTATGGTATGGCTTAAATAATAATAAATAAATAAATATACTTAAACAATACACATCACTATCTAGCCCCAAAGTAAGCATACAGAGTAGCTTGTGTTATGGGTGCTAAGATAGTTGATATTATAATATTAATATACAATTATATACTACATATAAATACTTATATAATGTATAAATACACACAGAGATGTCTGTGTGTATTTATACATTATGCTCATCACACAAATATTTTCCAGTTGTGGGAATCGAACCCACGGCCGTGGATGCAGAAAGCAGGGTCACTAACCACTGCGCCACGCGGCCGTCAAACTTAACTCTTTTAAGGCTTAACTCTTTTGTTACGCTTTCAAGCCTAAACCAATAAACCGATTTTTAAAATTGTTTCGCCAATAGAAAGTTGCATTTTCGACGAGTAACATTGGCTATATTTTATCCTCGTACTCCTAAAAACCACATGAATATACACTGTCCGCTCAAAGAAAATTTATAGTGAATCTTTCATAGGAAAATGGTATTGGTTAACTAAATAAGGAAAATGGTGTTGGTTATATTCACGCCTAAATCACTAAAGCGTTTGTGAATTATTTTATCTTCGTAATCTCACGAGCCCAGTGGATATGACCTCTGCCTCCGATTCCAAAGTGTGTGGGTTCGAATCCGAATTCAACTTTTCAGTCGTGTACATTTCAAGAAATTAAATATCACGGCGTCTAGAACGGTGAAGGAAAAACATCGCGAGGAAACCTGCGTACCAGAGAATTTTCTTAATTCTCTGCGTTAGTGAAATCTGCCAATCCGCATTGGCCAGCGTGGTGGACTTTTGGCCTAACCCCTCTCATTCTGAGAGGAGACTCGAGCTCAGCAGTGAGCCGAATATGGGTTAAAAATGATTATTTTGTTAAAAAGATTTTATATATTAAGGTAACACAAGCTACTTTATCCCGAAAAAAAACGTGTTGATCGAGGGATTTATGAAAATTTGAACTTCATGCGGATGTCCTAAATCCATTATTTTCTGGTTAACGAGTTGTCACCCCCATTGATTACCCTGGATTGCCAAATTACCTATGATTAATCAGAACACCGAGGACCTTGGTGGACCATGACAGAAGTATTCGCAGAACCTATTAAATTATTCACGAAGGTTGCCTGACGTAAAGCGAATATGTTGGAAGAGAACTGGCTGTTAAATATTTACTTGCATAACATAAGCAGAATTTTAACAAATTTAGGATATAGACAGAAATATACCTCGTTACCAATACTAATTATGAAAATAACTGCTAAACGTTCACTGCTGCCGAACTGCCGTTTTGGATTGCGCCATGTTGTATGAACAACTTTATGATTAGGGTCCCCGTATGGGTTCGAAACTAATCGACTATAACAATAATCGTGAGCTGATTTTTTTCTATTTCAATGTTAACCATCGTATTGTTCACCCCATAGATATTTTTTTAATATCCTCTTGCATAATTTTTTTTTCCGTGGTTCATCCAAATATCCAGTATAGTATCAAATCGAACTCAATCGGTTCGAATAATATGGAAAATTCGATTAGTAATCAAATTGGTGACCTATATGTATGTATTGGTGGCCGTATGCATGTTTTTTTTAAACTTACCTGTCTTCCTCAAGCACTTTAGTTGTAGGTAGTCAAGAGAATTATAGTTAGTCGAAATCATAATGTAAATTAACATGTGAAACGGAGTCAGTTTCGATTCATATTACGATAAGAATCGAAATTGATTCCGATGTATCTCTGTCAAGCTGTCAAGCCGCCGGTAAAGCTTATTCATAATGACCCACAAAGCTTTCGGTATTCGACTTTCGCGGGTAAATCTGATAATTTTTGGCATTTCAACAATAAAGAATAATAAAATTAATATACGGTACCATATAAAAACGAACGAGCTCGAATTATCTTGAAAGTTTTTTATCAATGCGTCAGTATCCTTCGAAAATTTAAATTATAAAAAGTAGGCCAAGTTTGGGTCAGGCTAAAGTAACATAGGCATTGAAATTTAAAGCAATGCCAAGGTCGAACCTTTATTGCCAAGTTTAACAGCGAAATGTGTTGTTAAACTTGGCGTGGTATTGTAACACTAGCTGACACTACGCGGTTTCACGTAGGAATACGGGGATAAAATATAGCCTATAGCCTTCCTCGATTAATGGGCTATCTAAACACTGTAAGAAATTTTAAAATCGGACCAGTAGTTCCGCTTTATAATATTAGTATAGACAATATCGTAGAAAATAAAACAAACGCATTCGAAGAGTCTCTTGCTCACTAGTACCAATTTTACAATTACTCGGGCTGAAATTTTTACTGATAATAATTTATAAGAAGAAAGAAAAGATCAATTTTTTAGAGTTTGATCCAAGATATGAAGGACCCAGGAAGTCGTCGACGTTTTCTATACGAATCAATTGTACGAAATGCAAAATTCCATCTGATCCTGTATTGATCATAATAATTCCCTTGGGTAGTCATGCAATTGCATCTAGTAATGCATCTAATAATCTACTTGAAAAACAAAAAAAATGGGAATATATCATCTTCGCTGTAGATACATACGATTAGCTCTTATCTCAGACCTCATGTACAGTAAATTAACACTTATTATATTTTTCCTGTTGCCGGGTCTCACCAAAGTTCCGCTAAACAGAAAGCTGTTCTTCGAAGCCGCTCGCTCGGATCTTGTTAGCACTGTTATGCATGTACGTCGATACTCGATAATATTACGCATTGTGTTCCGCTGAGGGCCTGAGTTAATCCAACCTGCTTGTCACCCATTATTGTGTTTGTTATGAACTTGACCTTTATTCAACGTAAGGCTATAGACCCTTCACTATGCGCTAAGCTTTTGTAAGCTTATGTTGATGTCTGATGTACAACTCTTTGCGTTTTAAACTTATTCAGTATCACTCTAATCTACTAGTAGCTGGATGCTTAATTACTTAGTCAACTTTTTTTTTTATAAAAGACCATTTGTCATACCTACATATTTTAGATATGTCTAATATTCCCGTTCCCCTCAAATTAGTCTGATAAGACTATATTAGAAGTATGTCCAATACTCCAATGTCCGAAGACCTACAACCTCTCGGTGTTGAGTCTGTCTTCTTTGACTTTTTCTTTTTTTTAATAACTGTCATGTACTACTAATACACTAGTAATTTTACACTTAAAGCCAGCATGCATGTGCATAGAACACTATGCCACACTATGCCCTGTTAGGGTCTTGCAAGTAATATTACGAGTACGTACTAAGCATTACATTACATTACTATATGATACTGCCGTAAGTGCAACAGAATTTTCTCGTAATCAGAGTTAACCTTTTCATCGGATGGGACAAATTAGCATCATCACTTTGCCTTGATGATACATTGTACGGGCAGAAACATACGGAATAGAATATTTTTTATTTGTCCACACATGTGCATTGTACACTATGTGTTTGAGCTTAATTTATATAAGCTGTTTGAGAATATTCTCGAAATTTCCTTATTTACTGTCTTGAGATAACTTGTACCTTCAGCTGTTACCAAATCGTTTCGTTATATTCACACATGGTTTTCCCCAATTAGTTTACTTGTGCGGTAATGCAACTGATGGTATCTGAAAACTTGACTAGTATTCCAAGAACTCTTAGAGTTTTTTTCAATTAATTAAAATGTATTCTTTAATTCTGCTAATATTTATTGACGTCACGTTGAAAATGCCGAGTATTATGCATCTGTAGCTATATAATGCTTATTATATAATGGTTGTAACAGTACAAACACCCTTTCTGTTTAGGGTTATAGACAGACATGCTAGCACACTAGATAGGCTTTATATCTAGCACACTAGATAGGCTTTAGGATGAAAAAAAGGCTTTATTTCTTTACATTTAAAATATCAAAAATTTTATGTTTTATTCCTTTATTTACTGCATTAACTCCTTGAGTATTATTTATATTTACTAGTAAACTAGTAAAATGTCTTCTATTCCAACCAGTTCGTAGAAATATTACACCAAGTGCGTTGACATCAATGAAATCTTCCATGCAATCTATTCATATGTGATTATAGACATGCGTAATTAATATACCAACTCGTACTTAATTATGTAAAAGTATAGATATTTTAATATATCTATATCTAGAGTCTTTTATCAGATAACAAAATGATAGTCAGGGAAACCCAATAGTTCAACGTGCTTTTGAGGAAAGGACGAAGGTAATATGGCTTATCTTGACTTGGCTTATCTTGGTTATTGACTATCATCGGAGCTTCCTTAAAGATTGAATTATTATTGATGCTGTTTTTGCCAATTTGGATATCTTTTCTAAAGCAAATCAAACTTATACATTACTTCAATTTAATGATTCAGATAGAGAAGTTTATACCAATATTACCTTTAAAGCAGAATAGTTTGCTTGTTTGATTGAATGCGCTAATTTCAAGAATTACTGATTCAAACTATCGACGAACGCTATACAGGTTATATACCTAACATCACGCTACAAAAGGAGTGGAGCATCAATGTGACGAAAAGGGGAAAAGTATTCCTGTTGAGAGCTTCCGTTACGTGCGCTGAGTAAACGGTTAATGTTACTCGAAAATAATATAACGACTTGGATTCCTTTTAAAAGTCCTAAAAGTCGCACGTGCTAGTGCTATATATAGTTTAGTATACAAAAACATCGTTGGTTGTGGTTTCAGATCACCGGTTCCTGGTTTAAGACCATGAAAATAAGATACTGAATTTTTCTTTCTTTTAAGAAATTTACAGTCAAAATTCTCAGCTCGGAGTTAAAATAGGATGATAATGATGATACAAAAATAACATTCCGCATCGCTGACCCTCACATAGTTTGATTAGTCGTTGTGTGGATAATTAATACCTGATTTGTCTGTCCCAGATACGGGACGCGCATCGCAAACTGCGCCGGCGCCGATACTAACTGTTGATTGGCATTTGCGCATGTAATTGCGTTTGGCTTATACATTGCGACCCCTGAGTTTAACTGCTAAATATTATGAGCTTTGTCAGTCATTAGATGTTCTACAAGTAATGTTACATTTGTGCGGCGTTCTGTTTGAAGACATTAATTGGCTTTGACTTTTAAATCTTTGGTTTACAGTCAAGTTTGAGCTTTGTGTAGCAATTACTAAATTATGCTTATATACATTGCGACCCCCGAGTTTAACTGCTAAATATTATGAGCTTTGTCAGTCATTAGATCTTCTACAAGTAATGTTACATTTGTGCGGCGTTTTGTTTGAAGACATTGATTGGCGTTGACTTTAAACTCTTTGGTCTACTGTCAAGTTTGAGTTTTGTGTAGAAAATACTAAATTATGCTTATATACATTACGACCCCCGAGTTTAACTGCTAAAATATTATGAGCTTTGTCAGTCATTAGATGTTCTACAAGTAATTTTACTTTTTGTGTGGCGTTCTGTTTGAAGACATTGATGGCGTTGATTTTTAACTCTTTGGTCTACTGTCAAGTTTGAGCTTTGTGTAGCAATTACTAAAATATGCTTATATACATTGCGACCCCCGAGTTTAACTGCTAAATATTATGAGCTTTGTCAGTCATTAGATCTTCTACAAGTAATGTTACATTTGTGTGGCGTTCTGTTTGAAGGCATTGATTGGCTTTGACTTTTAACTCTTTGGTCTACTGTCAAGTTTGATCTTTGTGTAGCAATTACTAAAATATGCTTATATACATTGCGACCCCCGAGTTTAACTGCTAAATATTATGAGCTTTGTCAGTCATTAGATCTTCTACAAGTAATGTTACATTTGTGTGGCGTTCTGTTTGAAGGCATTGATTGGCTTTGACTTTTAACTCTTTGGTCTACTGTCAATTGTACGAAATGCAAAATTCCATCTGATCCTGTATTGATCATAATAATTCCCTTGGGTAGTCATGCAATTGCATCTAGTAATGCATCTAATAATCTACTTGAAAAACAAAAAAAATGGGAATATATCATCTTCGCTGTAGATACATACGATTAGCTCTTATCTCAGACCTCATGTACAGTAAATTAACACTTATTATATTTTTCCTGTTGCCGGGTCTCACCAAAGTTCCGCTAAACAGAAAGCTGTTCTTCGAAGCCGCTCGCTCGGATCTTGTTAGCACTGTTATGCATGTACGTCGATACTCGATAATATTACGCATTGTGTTCCGCTGAGGGCCTGAGTTAATCCAACCTGCTTGTCACCCATTATTGTGTTTGTTATGAACTTGACCTTTATTCAACGTAAGGCTATAGACCCTTCACTATGCGCTAAGCTTTTGTAAGCTTATGTTGATGTCTGATGTACAACTCTTTGCGTTTTAAACTTATTCAGTATCACTCTAATCTACTAGTAGCTGGATGCTTAATTACTTAGTCAACTTTTTTTTTTATAAAAGACCATTTGTCATACCTACATATTTTAGATATGTCTAATATTCCCGTTCCCCTCAAATTAGTCTGATAAGACTATATTAGAAGTATGTCCAATACTCCAATGTCCGAAGACCTACAACCTCTCGGTGTTGAGTCTGTCTTCTTTGACTTTTTCTTTTTTTTAATAACTGTCATGTACTACTAATACACTAGTAATTTTACACTTAAAGCCAGCATGCATGTGCATAGAACACTATGCCACACTATGCCCTGTTAGGGTCTTGCAAGTAATATTACGAGTACGTACTAAGCATTACATTACATTACTATATGATACTGCCGTAAGTGCAACAGAATTTTCTCGTAATCAGAGTTAACCTTTTCATCGGATGGGACAAATTAGCATCATCACTTTGCCTTGATGATACATTGTACGGGCAGAAACATACGGAATAGAATATTTTTTATTTGTCCACACATGTGCATTGTACACTATGTGTTTGAGCTTAATTTATATAAGCTGTTTGAGAATATTCTCGAAATTTCCTTATTTACTGTCTTGAGATAACTTGTACCTTCAGCTGTTACCAAATCGTTTCGTTATATTCACACATGGTTTTCCCCAATTAGTTTACTTGTGCGGTAATGCAACTGATGGTATCTGAAAACTTGACTAGTATTCCAAGAACTCTTAGAGTTTTTTTCAATTAATTAAAATGTATTCTTTAATTCTGCTAATATTTATTGACGTCACGTTGAAAATGCCGAGTATTATGCATCTGTAGCTATATAATGCTTATTATATAATGGTTGTAACAGTACAAACACCCTTTCTGTTTAGGGTTATAGACAGACATGCTAGCACACTAGATAGGCTTTATATCTAGCACACTAGATAGGCTTTAGGATGAAAAAAAGGCTTTATTTCTTTACATTTAAAATATCAAAAATTTTATGTTTTATTCCTTTATTTACTGCATTAACTCCTTGAGTATTATTTATATTTACTAGTAAACTAGTAAAATGTCTTCTATTCCAACCAGTTCGTAGAAATATTACACCAAGTGCGTTGACATCAATGAAATCTTCCATGCAATCTATTCATATGTGATTATAGACATGCGTAATTAATATACCAACTCGTACTTAATTATGTAAAAGTATAGATATTTTAATATATCTATATCTAGAGTCTTTTATCAGATAACAAAATGATAGTCAGGGAAACCCAATAGTTCAACGTGCTTTTGAGGAAAGGACGAAGGTAATATGGCTTATCTTGACTTGGCTTATCTTGGTTATTGACTATCATCGGAGCTTCCTTAAAGATTGAATTATTATTGATGCTGTTTTTGCCAATTTGGATATCTTTTCTAAAGCAAATCAAACTTATACATTACTTCAATTAAATGATTCAGATAGAGAAGTTTATACCAATATTACCTTTAAAGCAGAATAGTTTGCTTGTTTGATTGAATGCGCTAATTTCAAGAATTACTGATTCAAACTATCGACGAACGCTATACAGGTTATATACCTAACATCACGCTACAAAAGGAGTGGAGCATCAATGTGACGAAAAGGGGAAAAGTATTCCTGTTGAGAGCTTCCGTTACGTGCGCTGAGTAAACGGTTAATGTTACTCGAAAATAATATAACGACTTGGATTCCTTTTAAAAGTCCTAAAAGTCGCACGTGCTAGTGCTATATATAGTTTAGTATACAAAAACATCGTTGGTTGTGGTTTCAGATCACCGGTTCCTGGTTTAAGACCATGAAAATAAGATACTGAATTTTTCTTTCTTTTAAGAAATTTACAGTCAAAATTCTCAGCTCGGAGTTAAAATAGGATGATAATGATGATACAAAAATAACATTCCGCATCGCTGACCCTCACATAGTTTGATTAGTCGTTGTGTGGATAATTAATACCTGATTTGTCTGTCCCAGATACGGGACGCGCATCGCAAACTGCGCCGGCGCCGATACTAACTGTTGATTGGCATTTGCGCATGTAATTGCGTTTGGCTTATACATTGCGACCCCTGAGTTTAACTGCTAAATATTATGAGCTTTGTCAGTCATTAGATGTTCTACAAGTAATGTTACATTTGTGCGGCGTTCTGTTTGAAGACATTAATTGGCTTTGACTTTTAAATCTTTGGTCTACAGTCAAGTTTGAGCTTTGTGTAGCAATTACTAAATTATGCTTATATACATTGCGACCCCCGAGTTTAACTGCTAAATATTATGAGCTTTGTCAGTCATTAGATCTTCTACAAGTAATGTTACATTTGTGCGGCGTTTTGTTTGAAGACATTGATTGGCGTTGACTTTAAACTCTTTGGTCTACTGTCAAGTTTGAGTTTTGTGTAGAAAATACTAAATTATGCTTATATACATTACGACCCCCGAGTTTAACTGCTAAAATATTATGAGCTTTGTCAGTCATTAGATGTTCTACAAGTAATTTTACTTTTTGTGTGGCGTTCTGTTTGAAGACATTGATGGCGTTGATTTTTAACTCTTTGGTCTACTGTCAAGTTTGAGCTTTGTGTAGCAATTACTAAAATATGCTTATATACATTGCGACCCCCGAGTTTAACTGCTAAATATTATGAGCTTTGTCAGTCATTAGATCTTCTACAAGTAATGTTACATTTGTGTGGCGTTCTGTTTGAAGGCATTGATTGGCTTTGACTTTTAACTCTTTGGTCTACTGTCAAGTTTGATCTTTGTGTAGCAATTACTAAAATATGCTTATATACATTGCGACCCCCGAGTTTAACTGCTAAATATTATGAGCTTTGTCAGTCATTAGATCTTCTACAAGTAATGTTACATTTGTGTGGCGTTCTGTTTGAAGGCATTGATTGGCTTTGACTTTTAACTCTTTGGTCTACTGTCAAGTTTGATCTTTGTGTAGCAATTACTAAAATATCCTTATATACATTGCGACCACCGAGTTTAACTGCTAAATATTATAAGCTTTGTCAGACATTAGATGTTCTACAAGTAATGTTACATTTGTGCGGCGTTCTGTTTGAGGACTTTGATTGGCGTTGGATTTTAACTCTTTGGTCTACTGTCAAGTTTGAGTTTTGTGTAGCAATTACTAAATTATGCTTATATGTATTGCGACCCCCGAGTTTAACTGCTAAATATTATGAGCTTTGTCAGTCATTAGATGTTCTACAAGTAATGTTACATTTGTGCGGCGTTCTGTTTGAAGACTTTAATTGTCGTTGGATTTTAACTATTGTGGTCTACGGGCAAGTTCAAGCTTTTCGTAGCATTTAATATTTTTTTTTATTTAGAGACGAATCAAGTGATACACTGCGACCTCGCTGGATTTTAAAATACGAAGCAGTCTAAGACGGTAACGAGTCTTAGAAGGGGCTTATGCTATATGTACGTTTGCCGGCTGGATAGGTAATAAAAAGCCATGAAATAAACCGTGGCTAGCTAGTTAAGCCAATTTAAACAGTAATCCTAAACTGACCCCCACCTGGCTGGATGGGTCTGCACCTGAAACCCCTCTAAAAACCACAGCATTACTAACTGCTAGAAAGGTCGTCAACTTATAATATTCAAAAGTCCAGATAATTACAGAAACATTACAGACTTGTTTTTTAATTATATTTAGAAACTAAACAAGTGAGTCATAATTAACAGCATTCATGGAACTATAATCATCTCTTTCGATTTCACATTGATAGAAAGACTAATTTGTGTGCGCTATAGCATGGTGCGGGTGACAGTTCGTTTCACTCTTGAAAGTTAGTCGCGATTCACGATATTAGTACGTATTCATCATCATCAGGACATAGGCCTTTTGTAGGGACTTCCAAACATACATAGCCGCCTGCATCCAGCGAATCCCTGCGACTCGTTTGATGTCGTCAGTCCACCTGGTAGGGGGTCCAGCACCTTGGGACCTCAAGGTCCTCGGCTCTTCGAACTATGTGCCCCGCCCATTGCCACTTCAGCTTCGCGACTCGTTGAGTTATGTCGGTGACTTTGGTTCTTCTGCGGATCAACTCACTTTTGATTCGATCACGCAGAGATACTCCTAACATAGCTCGTTCCATCGCCCGCTGTGTGACTCTAAGCCTTCATATGAGGCCCATAGTTGGCGACCAAGTCTCGGAACCATAGGTCATCACTGGCAACACGCACTGTTCGAAGACTTTTCTCTTCAAGCACTGAGGTTAGTACGTATTTCGAGCGTCATAAGTCAACTGTCACCCGCACCATGCTACATAGCACATAGTATTTTATGGCCCACCACTCGGAAGTTTGCAAATAGAACCATCACAATACGGTATAACAGTACACGACAGAATGACCGGAGATGAGGTGGGTTAACTTACGACCCAGAGTACAATAAACAGCTCATCGTCAATGGAGCAGTAGAACGAGAGCTTGCGAATGCCAGACATGCCACATTGTATGATGATAGACTAGCTGACGCCCGCAACTTTGTCCGCGTGGAATTCAGTTTTTCACAAATCCCGCGGGAACCATGGATTTTTCCGGGATGAAAAGTATTCCATTCAAAATTTCAGCCAAATCGCTTCAGTAGTCGCGGCGTTAAAGAGTAAAAAACACCCAAACAAACATACATCCATACAAACTTTCGCGTTTATAATATTAGTAGGATTGTAAATCTTGCTCCCCTCTATAAGGGGTAAGTATGATCAATTTAATACTTATAGCTTTGGAAGGTTCAAAAGTCCATCTTCAATTTAGCATAAAATGTAATATTTTGGTTGTTTTCCACGGGCTGTCTTGGGGATTCATGTCGCCAGACCTTTTTTGTTGTGGCAACTCTTCGCTAAAAGACCCTTGAAATTTAGGTAGCCTTCAACGTTGTTTTTGAAGGGTTTCCGCAAAGCTAATGACTTAATTTCTTATATTATGCCGAGGAAAGTGTTAAAAACAAAACGTTTTATACTTTGACGGTTGAGGGCCTGGACTTGAAAAACTGGAAAGTCACAGTCCAAACTCTGTAATTGACTACCATACTTAACTATGCTAGGAACAGTGGCGTGCACAAATATTTAACTAGGGTAGGTAATTGAAAAGCCTTGCATTTTCGCATCTATGAAGTGCACGGTAGGAACATGCTCCTTATTTCTTTTTTCAAGCCAAACTTCATAAAATGAGGAAGATAATGTCGGGCCGAGGCGGGTGAGAGCCGGGCGAGAGCCGTGATAGCCCAGTGGATATGACCTCTGCCTCCGATTCTGGAGGATGTGGGCTCAAATCCGGTCCGGGGCATGCACCTCCAACTTTTCAGTTGTGTGCATTTTAAGAAATTAAATATCACGTATCTCAAACGGTGAAGGAAAAATATCGTGAGGAAACCTGCACACCCGAGAATTTTCTTAATTTTCTGCGTGTGTGAAGTCTGCCAATCCGCATTGGGCCAGCGTGGCGGACTATTGGCCTAACCCCTCTCATTCTGTGAGGAGACTCGAGCTCAGCAGTGAGCCGAATATGGGTTGATAATGATGAATGTCGAGCAGTCGCTGGCTCTTAGTCCATCATATTCTTTTTCACACATTTCATATGTTTAAAAGCGATAAATTGTAATGATCGTCCGCCGACGATGAATGCAAATACCCGGTAATCGTTGAGTTACAATAAACGATGTCCGCGGTGGACGAATGTTTTACTAATTTCGAGTCCGCAGCCGTTGCGTCAGTAATGCGAATCTTGAATTGCTATGCCTGCATATATTATGCTAATAATGAAATTTGTGGAAACCGTAACACTGTTAATTTTCTAGCGATCGTGTTACCATTCGTAACTGGGTACCCTTAGGAGGTATAATTGATGAGTTTGACCATTGATGAGTTTCTAAATGATAAAGGTGCTTGGAGGCTATTGGATCAGCTTCCACTTGCACACAGAAAGTAAAACTATCATTCGGCTCACTGCTGACCTTGAGTTTCCTCTCAGAATGAGAGAGGTTAGGTCAATAGTCCACCACGCTGGCCCAATGCGGATTAGCAGACATCACACACGCAGAGAATTAAGAAAATTCTCTGGTATGCAGGTAAAACTATAACAAATTGAAACAATTGTTATCAATTGTAAACTATAATACTGTATATATCTTTTCAAAAAAACCAACTGTTGAGTAGCTTGCCGGTTCTTTTCAGCAGAACCTGCCTTTCGAACCGGTGGTAGAATCTTTACAAATAGTCAACTGACATTGCAAAAGTGTTTGTATACTGAGCCTACTTGAAATAAATGAATGTTGATTTTTTTTTTTAATTTTAATATGTAAGACATATTTTTATAATTAAAAAAAAAAAAAACTCGAATGCGTTGTGAATGTAACCAAAAGTTATATTGTTTAACAATCACACAAATAAGTAACAAAAGATTAGTATCAGACATTTGAGCAATTAACTCACCTGTAACGAAAAGAAACCTAAACAATCAAGCCTTCAGAAATTTTCAGAGCCTATTATTACAGTTTTTCATGGCCAAGCAAGCAATTGATTTTTATAACAATAGTAATAATTTTATACCATAAACAAATAGAATACCAGAAATAAAATAAGTTGATTTCTTCACAAAGTAAATAAGAAGTTTTTAAAAAGTTGGCCTAAGAATTTCGATCAGATTAAGTGAAACGTTATAACCGCAAAAATATAAGTAAGCTGTGTTTCATATACCTTATTCAAAATAAAGAACGTACTGATTTATAATAGTGTGTTATAAAATGGTGTTTATAAATAAAGAAAATCTAATACGTTTCATCAATTAAAACATTATAAAAGCCCTGCAGCATTTTAAAGTTATGTCATCATATGGACTTCCACTGCAGGACATAGGCCTTTTGTGAGGACTTCCAAACATCACGATACTGAGCCACCTGCATCCAGCGAATCCCTGCGACTCGCTTGATGTCGTCAGTAAAGTTATGTAATTTTATAGAAATCAATAATGAATGATTGACATTCCAACTGATAAATTCTTGTGGTATTTACCTCAAAGCTTAATAGGTCATTTATACCGTTACATAATTTACTAAAGTGCATTAAATAATTTTTTTTGTACTTATGCCAAGATGAAGTTTATGGAAACCATAACAATGTAAATTATCTAGCGATCCACCATTTGTATATTATTTAAAAAGTCTTTTTTGATTTTTTTTGACTCTTGAAGAATTTCTTTGAATTGGTGAAATTAAGTTACCAAGTTATCACAAAAGATATAATTAACAGTTGTTTAATATGTTTAAATAAAATATAACATAAAAAGTGCCTACTGTAGTTATGTAATTTTGTAGAAACCCAAAAAAAAATATTCTATAGCACTGATAAATTCTTATGGTGATTCAAATTCAAAGCTTGGGTCAAATGACCAAGCTTCCCCGCGTCGAACCTATCGGACGTCGGACGATATAAATATTAAATATATCGTTATATAATTTACTACTGGTATCTCCGCCCGGATGAAAATCTGGTTGAGGTGTACGGGCCTCGAGGCTTAGAACTCCTTGCAAGACTTCGATGCGGGGGAACTTTCTCCCCCGGATATCTTCCTTCGCCTTGCGGCTATGGGTCTTCCAATCGGAGTGCATTTGATAATAATTGATGTATGATCACAAGAGATGGGTCGCCACCGCCGGTGCGGCGGGGCGGCGGCGGGCGGCGTGGTTGCGCCGTGCGCGTGCGGCTCTCACCGCCTTATCTCTCGCGACCTCCGCCGCGCCCGGACGCGTAGCCGACTCGCCGCGTCCGCGCTATGTCGCCCTACAGACGTCACACTTACGTGTTTCAAGTTTCCTACTGTTTTTGTTTCATGAAAGGCCGCAGTAGCCCGGAAATGCGCCAGTGATTTTTGAGTGTGACAGTTTATCGAACGGTTTTTTTTTGTAATTCAGTGTTTTGTTTTAGTTTTTTTTTTTTAATTATTTAATTTGAGACACGACGATGGTGTCGGAAGGGGCTCTGCCCGTTGTATGGTGTATGCGCGATAATCAACTTGTACCTCACCAAGTGTCGGGTGTGAAATTACAAGGTGCCGTCACTGGTGCCCACATCGCTGCCGTTACGGACTTCTTGCGTATGGTAGCGGGGAAGCCGATTATTTTACCGCCCACGGCCGTGGCCGAGAGCATAGACAATGACATTAATAAAGAAAAGGAAAACACAACCAGACGTCGCAAAATGTCTATGCAAGTGGAGGTGCCTTGTGTTTTTCTTTCAGAGAGTGCACTGCAAAAAGCTAAGAGCCGAAATAACTCCTTAGAAGAACAGGTAATATTTGAAAATTCCAGTTTATCTATGACGACATATCCCGAATTAGATAGTCAATTTTGTTGTATTAGTAAAACCAAAAATCCGAAATTCGAAGAACGAAATGGAGCTGAAAAGGACAGTTACCCCCAAAGAATAACGAGAATTATCGAATTGGACGATTTTAATTCCGAAAGTATGAATGAAACCGAAAAAGAACCCTTACAAAGGATAACTAGGATAATTGAATTTGAAAACGATAATTTTCCTACGCCCGTTGTATCAGAGGAAGACCATGAAATGCCACAAAAAATAACTAGGATTATAGAATTTAACGAGGATAATTCCGTCTCTACCCTTACAAATAGTAACGAGAGTATTGAAGACGAATCATTATCTCATAAATTAACTAGATTAATTGAACCTACAAAAGAAAGTAGTTTTACTAGTATGGCTAAAATAATAGAAATGGAAAACGAAAGATCAAATGAAAGAAGAATATCCTTAACCAGCGAACGAGACATAGGTTGCGGAATGACTGAAAGTTGCAGCACAAATGTCACACGATCTAAGCCGATACAAAGGGGTAGGTTTAGCGTTGACTCATCTTGCTCCGAAAACTCTTACGCTAACATAGAGACTATAAATAGCACTCTTAAGAGTTTACAGGATGTGAGAAAAGAAGATGCTACGGACTTTGTGACAAACACTGAGTCGTTTACGTCTTGTAAACCGATAGTGCGGTCGCGATTCCGAAGAAAAAAAACCTCTGTATGTTCCATCGGCTCGTCGGACTGCGATGACGAGATAGACGTAATTTTTAAATCTAAACCAAAATCTAGTCAATGGGTGAGCTTGGATTGGATACCACCTCAACCCAAAGAAGAGCCAGTGATTACTCAAGTCTGTGATAAAAATGATTTTATTTCAAAATGGATTGCCGAGCAGAATTCTCATGACTCATGCATAGTACATGAAGAAAGAAGACGAAGTCTGCCTCCGAAGTCTAATGAAATCTATTTGCAAAACATGCGAAGGTTTAGTGACGGCTTGCAAATTTGCAAAGAGGACGCGGCCAGTGATTCTCCAGCAACGGTGAAATGGAAATGGCATGACATTGTAAAAAGACATATTCAGTTGTTAAAAAACGACAAAGGCTTCCGAAGACAAAGGGGTAGCTGGATGCGCACAGCACGACGGCTCTCGGGAACAAATGAAAATAATAAAACCGTGGAGAGCCTGCCCTTAGATACCTACATGAAGCTCAATACAATGACGTAAGTAATAATAAATCTAATTTGTATCCATAAAACGAATCTTACGATTATATTAACCTTATCATCAATATTTTTTGTCGCATATTGATAGTTCTAAAACTATGGGATTTATTTTATAGCGCAATCTTCTTGTAATAAGTAAATTTCTTGCCAAATATGTTATAAGTACCAATAGTTGCATACTTAAATGCTTACAAGGAAACGGTGCTGGGCTCTTCTTGTTTGCTTAACACCAACTGCGAATTATACCCTCTTAGCATTACCTACTTATTTGTAATGGTTACGTGTAGCTGTGTCTGAACGTTCGGTCGAAACTTTTGATAAAACGCCGGTCGAGAAGTGCATGTTACGAGAGCTGTACGCACAAGCTTCCGCAAGGCCGTCCGATTAGAATGCAGGGAGCTCGCGTCCAAGGCTACGTTTGCGCGGTCGGTCGCTGCTCCGACAGCAATCTTCCTCTTGTTGTTTGGCGATTGGAAGTCCGCTCAGGAAGTAACCTATGAAGGTGACGTTCACGAAAACTGTAGCCATCTGATCGGAAGCGACAGTGATTTGAATTTTGTTCGCACCTATTTGTGTTCACTGTGCGTGACGTGATATTATTTTAAACGACGCTTCCTGGATTCACATTGGAATTCAATCTGTCTTCAATATCGTATTTTCCAGAAATGATTTTATCATCAGTCAGTTTAGTTATTAAAATAAATGGATACTAGGAAAATATATAAAACGAACCAAACCTCAAAGTCATATTGCGGATAACAATGTAAACAGAAGTACGCTATAAATATCGTTGGACATCCCAACCGCTAGAGAGCGCGGAAAGTAGCGGCGGTGAGGCAAACTATACGGACGTGTCGGTATCGGTTTCACCCATCAGCCTTGAGGGTTACTCTGGTTGCACAATAATTATTCCTACTAGTCCTTTGTATATCAAAATATACATTGATTAACGATAAATTTTGCATTTTGTACAATAAATAGGATTGCAAACTTTGAACCCGCATACGTTTGTGTTATTCGCAGGTCACGGTTAAAAATATCACACACAACTCATTAAGTCCATTCAAATTAATAATAGGAAATTACGCAAAATAGATTTCACTACCAACAAATGTGTAGGTCACTTGATTTATTTAACGTTTTCCAGTTGTTTTAATGTCAATGTTTCTTATTCGAAAAACGCCTTTGTTATACAATGCAACCAACAACATAGCTATTGTGCTAATTGCGTATACTTGATTTTGAAAATATGTCGCATTCACTGGAAAATATTTGTTTACAGTTTGGCTGCAAACAATTTTCTTGAAACAGTACTTAAATACGACAGATTAACTGCATAAATGCTTACCATTCCTTTTTCAAAATGGGGACGAAATATATACTTGATCCTTAATGTCAAATCTAACCAATTTCCAGTATTAAATCAAATATCATAAAAAATGTAACAGAAAATCGCTCTCAAAATGCCATAGTTGCAAATAACGCTTCACAAAATATAAATAAGCAGTTTGATTTTTTTCATATAAATAAATCTTAATATATTATTATCATTAAAGTATCAATCAGAATAAACATTTACCTGATCCCTTTGAAAAATTAGGTATACTAATGAAGCAATTAGGTATTTCAACAGATAATGTGATTAGTTGTGATAAAACTGATATCGTTATCAGATTACATTTGATAATGTGATTAAATAAAAAATAAGTATTCAGTTTTCTGTTATGCCCCAACCTTAATGTACCATAAATTTGGATTTCAAAATGTAGTGTTTAGTGTAGTGTAAATTAAACTTTCTATTGTTCTTAACTTAGTGTGGTGTTAAATAAACAAAATAGACCGCAAAAGGCTACATTTAATTGACTATGTTATTAATAGAGATGACATTTCGTAATGCCATGAGGCTGACAAATGTAATTTGTGTTACAAATCATGAATACGAATTTAGTATTCGAAACTGAAAGAAAACGCATATGGAATAAAAAGTAAATGAGTTTTGTACTTTTGCTTTTTTATCACTGTTAAAAGACGCAGAACATCAATATTGTCTAATAACATTAATTGCTTTTGCTTCACTTTCACTCTGTCTAACGCTATCTATAATTTTGGTAACGTTTCGTGACGTCTCCGCGCTCTGTAATGTTGAATTAGGTTTTTAGTGGAGTCGAAATTTGGCTTTCTAGTTTTTAATATATTATGTGTTGTCAGTTTGTTACTCATTATTGCATGAAAGATACATTTGTTATCTTGCTATACATTAATTACTCCTTTTATTTGGTCCGTGTTATTAAAAACTGGTTTTATAATACTGTAACATGAAATCATATCTAATTCATATTTGTTAACACGTGTTAGAAAATGATTTGCTTTTATCTCGACTGTTGGTTCGTGGAGATCTCTCACGAAGGAACAATGCAACAGGTTTTTACGATTTGTTTTTGCTTTTTACGCGTGCCGTTTCGACCGACTGTATATAACATTTGTCGATAATAATCATTGCTGTGCGCGGATGTTTTCATAAATGTATGCAAAACCAATTTAAAATATACACTGTACTAATGATTAGCATTGACACAATTTTTCAGTACACACTCGTAATATCGAATTACAAAAATTAGCATTTTTTTTGACACCGTATAGTTTGAAGTAATGTTTTTGATAATGTTTTTAGAACAAAGAATTACGCAGCGCGATTATTACAAGACTTATGTCTTGTAATTATTTTCGCAGTACCCTTTAATCACGCTTTTGCGTTCCGCATCATCATGTCCTTTTCTGATCAACAAATGGCACTAACATCTAACGACTCATTGTCGATTTCGCTAAGTGTTTTCGATACCCTTCTAGATCGCTAAACTATATTTGTAATGAATCATTCCTGGAAGGGAATCGTAAATATATATTTGCAAATTATACAAAATGCGTAAGTTATAACCGTACGACAAAAGTGTAAATAAATCCGATAAAAATATTTTTTTGTTATTATATCGATGATTGCATAATGCCCTGTGGGTATTTTGTTATCATAAAATACTGCTAAGAGTCTAGCGAAGACTTTATCTTTATTATTTATTACCATGAAGACTGGGAACATCATTTGTTATGATGTGTAGAAAATAATACGTTTTATTTTTGGACGATTGGGGGGTCTTGAACCCTTTAATACTGCTACCACCAAAGCCACCACGGGCCGTACTCTATAGTTGCTGTTTTTACAGGCTGCTAAACTTTTAGCTTTTGTGTTATAATGACGTCATCATCTCAGGCTTTTAGTGCATTATTATGTTGCTAATATACTCGTAGTATTGTCCTTAGATGTGATTAACTTTGGCGTTGTTCAAGAACAAATTATTTATTTTTTTTGCAACCTTAACACAAACGAAACGACTCTTTTCAAGCAGTATTGTCATAAGATACCATTGTAAATTCAAACTATGCCTTGATACGACTGTTATCCTTATCTGTCACTTCTGTGAATAAGTAACGGGGGAACCTATATTGCTTGCAAAAATACCGTTTATTTTATTATGTTTAATGGGGTTTTTAGTTCATACTTTTCATTTTGGCAGTGATTTTCTGCACCAAATAACAATATACACGATACATGTGTAAATTTTGGAGTGCGCGTCAATAACACCTGACGGCCTCCGTGGCGCAGTGGTATGTGCGGTGGATTTACAAGACGGAGGTCCTGGGTTCGATCCCCGGCTGGGCAGATTGAGATTTTCTTAATTTGTCCAGGTCTGGCTGGTGGGAGGCTTCGGCCGTGGCTAGTTACCACCCTACCGGCAAAGACGTACCGCCAAGCGATTTAGCGTTCCGGTACGATGCCGTGTAGAAACCGAAAGGGGTGTGGATTTTCATCCTCCTCCAAACAAGTTAGCCCGCTTCCATCTTAGACTGCTTCATCACTTGAGCACACACTCACCATCAGGTGAGATTGTAGTCAAGGGCTAACTTGTAAAGAAAAAAAAAAAAAAAAAAAAAAAAAAAAAAAAAAAAAAAAAAAAAAAAAAAACACCAATATCGGAACTTGTATTGTTGTTTCAAATTGTACTAGAATTACTCGGTAGTTGTCGTTAATGTTTATATCAAGCTCTAATTTGGGATTAGCAGCAGTACGTACCTACGATTCTAACGACATTTTAATCGAGATCGAGACGATAATCGATACAGTCGGTAGAATCGTAGCTACTGCTATCCGGGTAAACCCAAAATCTTATGATACTGATATATATTATAAAATTGATTATACGTGATTTTGATAAACAACCACGTCTCTACCATGTTTTATATCATTAGGGGTTGCCTGTAAGAGATTGTTTGCAACAATAAGGACGTATTTTGCACACGTTTATTCTATATATGTATTTTGTGTATGAATTTCATCTTGTGTGCCATAAAGTGTTTCTACATTTTCCAAACTTACACCTAATAATATTATATTAAAAGTACCGTTAGGAAACTAATGCTTTAGCCGAACGGCTAAGGTTGCCTATAAATTCATACCATGGCGTAAGTTATTAGTATTATCCTGGGAATGTTACAACGGGGAAACTAATATAATTGATCTTATTATTCCTTGCATATTTCAGAGACACGTAGTTTAAGAGATACATTAAGCATTATTAAAATGTGATTCTTAAACACTGTATTATATAACGACTATTAAAAGCAACAACTTCTAAGGTAATTAACGGCGTTGAATAAAATACTTCGTCGATACAATAATAATTGTAGTAGGTAGCTACTTTGTTGATGACTTTGACAATTAAATGTCCATTGTCTTTAATACTTATCTTACGATCAATTATTATATATTCTACTTAGTTTGTATAGATCATTGGAAACCTTTTAATCAGTTCCACGTGAACTTGTTCAGTGTCATCTTTGTTTACTTTTTAACATGTGACTTATATACAACTAGCGGACCCGATCAAGCTTCGATTTGACTTATGTGCACTTCTTCCCTATCCTTACCCTACCCTACCCCTACCCGTAGCCTACCGTACCCTTTTTTTTCTCGCTGGGAAACGCTTTTACGCATCCCTCCCGAAGGTGTCGCGGGAGAGACTCCTCCGCGGCACCCTCATTAGGGTTTGTAGGACTCACCGGAAACAACCCTTCGCGTCTTAAATGAAGACATTCTACATTGCTGAACCTACCATACCCTACCCCTACTCTAAAATGGTCACAAATAGTCTGCATACCAATTTTTAGCTTTCTACTTTGCTACACGCAAACTTCGACCCCCCATTTTTGGAAAGTGGGGGGTTAAAATGAGACAAAATGTAGCCCATGCCACTCTCCAACCTTTCAACTATTTTCATTAAAAATCACGTCAATACGTCGCTCCGTTTTGCCGTGAAAGACGGACAAACACACACACATTCACATTCATAATATTAGTATGGATAAACGTGAGTCTTTTTTTTTCGAATAGCAGACGCCGCGCTGTATCACCCGCGTGGTTCCTGTCCCCGTAGGAATACGGGAATAAAATAGCCTATGACAATTAACAAAAATAATGTGTCTTTATATTGTTATATACGAAGTTTTTAATTTCCACACAAACTTACAGACTTTACCTCATTATAATATTAGTATAGATTATCAGAGTATACGGTAACACGATTATTTGAAGGCTGCTCATATACGTGAAGTTAATTAAAAATAATAGTAACACACTCATTAATATAAATTTATTTTGATAAATACCTATGAGTAGGCTCAGCGATAGTGTGCCGTGTTAAAACGTTGCGATGATTCACGCTTAGACCAACAAAAAAAAATATCAACAAAAAGTTAAATATGTTCCGTCGTTAACGACAAGTTAGATTCCCCTAAAAAAACTAGTACCGAGTCTAAGACAAGCAAGACCATATTTGCATCGGGATAGGGAGTCCTATAATTAGATTACCCATCTAGCAACCTGGAGCGGGTAAGACTGGCTTAGCAAAAAAAACGTGGTGCCATCGGCACGCACAAGTTCAATGATCGACAATATACCCATAGGATAGTAAAAAATTCTCATTTCTCTCACTGTGGCGGAAAGCGAGGCTTTTTATATTTAGCTTAAAATATCTAAATATATAAAACTCAAAGGTGACTGATTGACATAGTGATTTATTAACGCACACAGCCCAAACCACTGGACGGATCGGGCTGAAATTTGGCATGCAGGTAGATGTTATGACGTAGGCATCCGCTAAGAAAGGATTTTAATTAATTATTCCCCAAGGGGATAAAATAGGGGTTGAAAGTTTGTATGAAACTTTGTCAATTTTGCGGCGATTTTGCTGAATTTTTTACTCTGGATTAACATATAGGCTACTTTTATCCCGGTAAATTCATGATTCCCGCGGGATTTGCGAAAAACTAAATTCCACGCGGACGAAGTCGCGGGCGCCCACTAGTAAGTTTATAAAACTATAAAGAGCGAATGTCTAGATAGATTTTATTTATAAGAATAAAAGTAAATGAAAATACAAAAATGGTTCCTACAGTCATAGTGTAGAAGCGAATAGTAACTGTTCATAAGTATTCTATGATGCTATTCTCTTATGAGTAAGGAGTAACGACGTTTTTGTAACTCGACAGAATGAGTTTCGACTTTGTCGCTACCTCTCCCTGTCTATAGCATGGTGTTAGACAGAGAGTTACTATATCCCTCGAATCAAGACTAAAATTGTTGAGTTACGAGGATTATAACATAGTTTCCCAATAGCGTTGCAGTCTTCCAATTTTATTGTGTTAAGTTCGTGTCCTATGATGCTATTTCCTTTCTTTCGTTCTTTGATCGAATAATAAATCATTAAAAATAAAGCTTCCATGTTTTCTGTTTGGAGTGACTCTACCACCTAATCGGAAAGATTGTCTTCAATTAAATTATTCAATGTAATAATTATTAAACCCATTATGATCCTATTTCATGTACAAGTTTCTTCTTCCCTATACTAATGCATCATTAAAAAATTCAAATCAACACTTGTCGAAAGGAGATGGTCCAAAATTATATGGAGCCCAGGATCAGTCATTGTACTCTGGCGGAAATAAAAGATAATGTTTTTTTTTTAACTATTTTTGATTATACAAATTTACGAATTTACTTTGATTCTATCGAAATAATATTCATTATCTCCCAAGTAATGCAACACCATACGCGTATTAATGGCGGATTAATGACGTTTTCAATGCAGTAGTCGATTTTACTTTTGTCATAGTTACTTTAAGGGCGCCATATTGAATCGCGTTGTATTGTAAGTGCACCCATGTTTCTTCCATAGATCCCCACATGTTACTTTATTTTATTCAGACTTAATTACTCAATTATTATTATACATATTCAATACATATACATAATAAGTACGTATTGAATACTTCACAAGCACCGAGATAGCTTGAGCGCTGCATCTTTGTTCTGTGTTCACAAGCTAGCCTAGGCAATAAATGAAGTTAGTCATATTTGCTTTTGAACTTTCGAATGTCTCGATTTGAAACATGACCAATAAATGTGTCAAGAGCCAATACACGCCTGTTTAAATAAATTTTGTGCATTAGAAACTTGTTAAAACATTCATTTGCCGTGTTGATTGATATTAGCTCAAATTCTGTGACCTCGTTATTCATGTTAATTTTTAGTTTGGCTTGATTTACGTTTACATTTTGTTAAGTCTTTATCGGTAAGTGGCTACGTATTTCCGTGGTGTCATCTGGATGAAGTATGAGCCGTGATAGTGTATATGACCTATGCCTTGGTTTCAGAGGGCGTAGGTTCGAATCCGGTCCCGAACGTACGAACATAAACGAACGAACGTAAATTATCACGTATCTCGAACGGTGAATGAAAAGCATCGTGAGGAAACCTGTAGGCTGCATACTTGAGATTTTTTTTAATTTTCCATGTGTGTGAAGTCAGCCAATTGGGCCAGCGCGGTGGACTTATTAGCCTAACCCGTCTAATTCTGAGATGAGGCTCGTGCTTAACAGTGAGCCGGATATGGGGTGTTAATGATGATGATGATACCTGTAGAAAACCACTCTACAATAGAAATGGAGCATAAATGAAAAATATGGCATAAATGGTAAAAAATGTTTCTTTGAGATCTTCCGTTGCGTGCACTTACGCAAAAATGACGTATGCCTTTAAAAGTTCCAGAAGGGATTCCACTAGATGTTATTGATAACTAACTGCTATTTATTAATTAAAATGATACTTATTATCCACTTTCCCTTTTATTATTTAATTAATTAATGTCACTTGTCTCATTATTGATTTATCTCAGTCATTAGTAGGTAAAGTTTCCTCCTTATTATACTTCTGATTCTTTACAAATATTACAATAGCTGTTTGGTTCTTGAATTTTATAAGTGACTAGCTGACGCCGCATGGTTTCACCCGCGTGGTCCCCGTAGAAGTACGGGAATAAAATATCTAACACTGAAAGAGTTTTTCAAATCGGACCAGTACCAGTTCCTGAGATTAGCGCGTTCAATCAAACAAACAAACAAACTCTTCAGCTTTATAATATTAGTATAGATTATATCAACAATTTGATATTATATATAATCGGGCAAATGTATTTGAAGGCAACCGTATCGATAATTATAAAACATATAATACTAAGCATTTACGAGTGCAATAAATGTCAGAATCGAGATATGTAAATTGAGGCATGCAGAACTGAGGCTATTGTAATGTTATTCACCGAAAATGTATATTAAAATGGTATTCATTCACATAACGATTTCTCTTACGCGGTATCCGGGTCAAGGTCGTTCTATCGTCTCGTCGGACTCACTGTTCCGTTTGGTTATCCAACTGGTGGAGGAGTGTCATTTTAGTCGTTTTACGTTTCTCTGACTGCCCAATATATTATACGTATTATATCATTCAGTAGTGTGCACAGGGCACTTACCTAGGGTAGGCACTATACTTGCAATTGCAATTTATACAAAACTAGCGGACCCTTTTTCGCTTTGTCTTATGTGCACTTCTTCCTTACCCCTATTCTGCATTACTCTACCCCTACCCTACCCCTTGACTCTTAAACGTTTGTATGGGTTTGGGAGAAGGGTTTTTTTTAAGGTTTTCCTGGCATTTATTCTAATTTTTCTCACCTTTTAAACCTTCCCTATACAACATTTCAAGTCCAAGAGAAGATAAATCCGTTCACCCGTTCTCGAATTTAAGTGAGACTAACGGACAGCAATTATTTTTTATATATATAAAGGAAGATGTAAAATTCCTTCTCCAATACAGATTCTGAGTCCTCAGAGTAGGCAGGGTATTTTTGCATTTATAAATAATTGCTGATTTCATACATGTATTTCCTAATAACATAACACACAAATTAAATATTTTTGGGACCTGGAGTTATAGACCAGTCAAATAAGGATTTCACCCCCGAGTGTGACATTATATGCTGTAACTCGTATGTTACTTTAGGAACACTAAAATGAAGGTCATTTTGGTGTACTAAAAGATGTCTTAGAAGTCTCATAAAATTTCGTGTCTGCACCGTAGTTTAAAGTCATAAGTTACCAAAATAATGAGTCACCCAACTTGCACCATTAGCGTCACTGTGTTATGGTTTTGTTTTAATTAGATAAACTTTGAAGTGTACTGCACGTGTATTGTGATTTGTGGTTTGTATTTGAATAACTTTACTAGGCTATTTTGTGAATGTCCTCTACCGAATCGTCTTGTTTATTTCTAAAACGCTGTTCTAGTCTCGAGGGTGGGCTTATTAGTTTTTGGGTTCTGTACCTACCGTACGTAAAATACGAAACCTTATAGGACCACTTTGATGTCCGTCCGTGTGTCTATCCCAGCTTTTTTTTCTAACTTGTCCGGATTTTTTTATTTGCAATAATTGGTGAACCAGCAGATGACCCACTTTTTGGTGAAGTGGAAAACCATCCTTTATTAAAGAGCAACATTTTGCCAGACATTCAAGGAACACACCCTAAAAGTTTTATCTTATGTGTTACTATCATGAGACGTCAGAGCTAAGCATTTTGTGCCTATAATTGAGCAACAACTGGCCGTCATGCCAGAACACAATGCTGTTTGGCAGTAGAGTATCAATCCACCTGATCTAGTCTGAAATTCTTAACAGTATGTGACGTAGTTTTAGGCATGCCAGTAATTCACTAACCGTTCTAATGAATCTTCCCTTCTTCCCTACTTATACAGGCTAAATGAACAGTATAATAATATGAGTTTCTATTTAAGTTTCTAGGCTTCTGTCTGTATTTGTAGATGAGGATGATGACTGCAATTGATTAGAATCAATCAATTCCGAATGCGTTTTCCATGTTTAGGCCTTCGGTCGGGCATTCCTAGTAATCGATCTATGACCCTAAGCGTGCCCTTAGCACGTGACAAGGTCTCACCGGTGGGCAATAAATATGAAATAGTATAAATGCAGGACACAGCTCCTTTTCAATTTTATTATTACTGCGACATTGTTATTATTATCCTCTTCTGGAATTTTATTATCTAAATGGGGCCATGAAACCAATAGGAAAATCCTACTAATCCTGCTCCTTCTAATTTTGTAAACGCGACAGTTTGTATAGGTGTTTGTGTCTTTCATGCATAAACTATAAAATAGATTTGGCTGAATTTAAAAATGGAGATAGATTATACCCTGGATTAACATGTAGGCTATTTTTTATCTTGAAAAATCCATAATTTTAAATTTTGATTAATTGAATCTTAACTTCATTAATGTAGGTTTTGGGTTTTCCCATTCGCATTTAATTTAAATTACTAATTAAATTATCGTCATGATAAAATCCTGAGAATTTTAACAAAACAACAATATGAGTTTTTCCAAAACTTACGTAACAAATTATGTATTGAATATAATTAAAATTAAACCTCTCGCACTGCCATGGGTCACTGACATAAGTCTCTTAAAGTCTTCCCTTGTCTGCTGTTTATTTTTCTTTCCTGTTTTCTTGTCATTACAGTTGGTACTATATGTATTGTTATTTTAGGCTGGTGGGAGGCTTCGGCCGTGGTTTGTTACTATAACCTTCCAGCAAACGATTTAGCGTTCCGGTACGATGTCGTAGAAACCGAAAGGGGTGTGGATTTTCATCCTACTCTTACAAGTTATTTCGCTTCCATCTTTGATTGTATCATCACTTACAATCAGGTGAGATTGTATAGAACCAAAAAAAATCTAAAAAACCGTGAATAAAAAGGAATACCATAGCCCGTAAAATTTTATTTGGTGGCAAGGTGACGTTTGCAGCAGTCACACAGGGTATTGACTTGATTATTTTTAACCGACTTCAAAAAAGGAGGAGGTTCTCAATTCGACGATTTAATATACATATAACGATATTATTTTTATTTTTGAATGACTAATATGTATTTATAATAACCAAGTACAATGAATGAATATTTTATCGTGGTACTTATTTTTTATATCCTGTTGTTTTTCCTGTATCACTAGAAATTTACTTGTGGGGGTAATAAAAACTTTTTAATAAAGTCTTTGAATGTCACTACCCAGCGTAAAAGCTATTTAAATACATTTAAGTCAATGTTTTGTTATTTGCTTTTTAGTACATATTGGCTCTGTTCTTGATTTCTTTCTTATAAAGGTCAGTATAATATAGTTGTTTTTTTTTTTTATTTACATTGTTGACTTTGAAAATTTATTGAGCCTAACGAAATAAATTTACTAAAAAAATAATTTATGCGTTGCGAACATGATAAAATGTTGTATTATATTTTTATTTATCGAGAATTTAACTTCAAGAGTTGGATTGATATCACCTCATGTTAAATGACGATGATTATGGGTATTTTGTTAATTTGGAAGTTTTTTAAATTTCGAGTTTATTATATTTGAGTTCTAACACATTTAGCCAACAGAAAAACATCGTAAGGAAACCTGCATACCAGAGAATTCTTTTTTCTTCTTCTAATTCTTAATTCTCTGCGTGTGTGAAATCTGCCAATCCGCATTGGGCCAACGTGGTGGACTGTTGGCCTAACCCCTCTCATTCTGAGAGGAGCCTCGAGCTCAGCAGTGAGCCGAATATGGGTTGATAACAAGATGATCAAACGTGATAAGAGCTAGCTCGTTTCCTTAATTAGATTCCAAAGGTTTATTTACTCGTGCTTCTTCTGTTCAATTCCAATGAATATAATTACAATTGCCGAGCGATCCGTACCATGCTGTATTGAGTATGTTAAAAATGTTATAATGAGAAATTCCCGGTTCAAGACTAATTTTACTTACGAGTATATTTTAACTCTTGCATCTACGGTCCCAATGTCGTCTGCTTTTTTTATTTTCGGGTATATTTAGGAATCTGAGTAACTCGATTTTGTTCCTGTTTCTACCTTATATCACAGAACAACAAGGCAACATAAGTAACATGTGTCATACCTTAGTGCTACCATTCCAGGCTAGCCGCACTAAACGATCATTTCAATTCATCACATCTCTGTTTCCTACCTGCAATATAACACCTGCAAGAGTGAATGTAAATTTTCTAGCCAAACGCGTCCCATTTTAGCCTTATTGCTTTCCATCGTGCGTGGTTTTAGAAAAATAATGTTGTTTTTTTTTTCATGGTAAACAGACATTTTGGACTCATATAGTATTTTTAAGAACTTGCGAACTGATTCTTTATCGGCCAATTACTCTCACGTTTCTGAAGCACCCACGACTATAATTGATCGTGTGTTGGTCATTGCGTACATGACTTGTTGGTACTGCCGTTTGCTTTTCAGAAACGTGAGAATAATTGACCGTTAATGGCGACCTTACCAGAACCGCGACGCTTTGCCGCAAAAAATTGCACTGCAGCAAATCGCGTCGCAGTTTCCTGCGATGCGAATTCGCAGTGTACCGGTTCGCAGTTTTGTTTTTCTACCCTAATTGCCGTGCATTCTGTACAATGCTTTAATGAATAAGGTAAAAATGTAACAACGAGAAATACCCAGTTTAATATTTATAGATGTTAATAAATTAATTGTTATTGTTCTCATACCATTTAAATCATAACTTTGTTTACATCTGCTACATTTCCCTAAATAATATATTCTAGATGTGATCATTTACTATATTTGGATTTATGCTTACTTATTTGAGATGAGAGATAAATATCATAACATTCCATGGAAAGACTATGTGCTGTGCTGGGCCCATAGTGTGGCAAAGAAAAATCTTTAAGCTCGGGATTTGGGACCCTGGTAGTGGTATTTTTTTATTTTTTTTTTATTTACAAGTTAGCCCTTGACTATAATCTCACCTGATGGTAAGTGATGATGCAGTCTAAGATGGAAGCGGGCTAACTTGTTAGGAGGAGGACGAAAATCCACACCCCTTTTGGTTTTGGAACGCTAAATCGCTTGGCGGTACGTCTTTGCCGGTAGGGTGGTAACCAGCCACGGCCGAAGCCTCCCACCAGCCAGACCTGGACCAATTAAGAAAATCTCAATCTGCCCAGCCGGGGATCGAACCCAGGACCTCCGTTTTGTAAATCCACCGCGCATACCACTGCGCCACGGAGACCGTCAAAAAATTAGGGGTACATGAACCAAAAATTACTTCAATTGCCACATGGAAATGTGTCTACGTTTTTTTTATTTATTTTAATTATTCATAATGTATGTACAAAGTGCCTTTCCTGCACGTGATCTCTAGGTAGGAGGAGACAAAGACATGCAAAACGCTTCCTTTGCGATATCCTTTAAAGCAATATTGTTGGTTTATCTGTCATTTGCAATTCAAAACTGACAAGTGACACATGTTGGGACACGTGCTTCATTAACAAATCTCAGTTGATTGAAGTTGTCTTCCTTATAAGAAACCATCGGACGCCCGCGACTTCGTCCGCGTGGAAATCAATGTAAAGTTATTATCCCTTATTTCACCACTTTTGATTTTTAAAGATTTCTGAATCACATTATATTTCGTTGTTGTTTTGTTTCGCTGTGTTATTTTTATGATATATGAACAAATTAAGGACTTTCCATACAAACTTTCACCCCCTTCTATTTTTATTTTAGGGTGTCCTATCCTAATGTCTTGCTCCAAGGTCCCATTTACCATTATACCAAAATTCATCTTGATCGGTTCATTCATCCGTTTACCCGTGAAAAGGTAATAAAGAGACAAACAGACAGACAGACTTACTTTCGGATTTATAATATTAGTATAAAAGTATAGATATACTTTATCAGAATTATAAATTCTTCATCCCAACACCATAATAATCACACTACAATCGTACCCCCCCTCTGACGGCGCTGAGGTCCTATTAAGGAACCTACGTCACTATCACAATAAAAAAACAACAATTGGCAAAAATAAACTAATATATCAATATTTGAAATTTTGAAGAATTTTTGACAAATCGGAACCGGCGCGATTATTCATAATCTAAAAATTCATAGATGACATGTAAGACGTCTAATAACTAACAAGCAGCATTTTGACGTGACAACGTCTTATATTTCGATGGAGCCGGCTGCACACGCGAAAAAAGATGACGTCATGCGTCGTTCCCTCGCTCTAGGGTTGCCAACTTTTTTACAAGAAATAGTATATTCTGGTCTATGAAGATTATTAAACAGTATTTTAGAAAAAAGAAAATTTTCTTTTGAAAACTGCAATCATTCCATCAGTATTTTCTTATAACGTACTATCGTCAGTAAACCGACTTTACAGACAACCGATTTTTTTTATTAACCATCAATAGTAACTTTACAACGAATACTTACAGAAGTTACAGTGGCATTTCAGCATCACCGCTGGCCGACCGCAGTTAGTAGGGGGCCCGATTGTAGGTTAGCCACCTACAAAAGGCTGCCCCGCCAACTAGCGAAAAATCCTGGGATGGCTTCCATTGTGCCGGTTGGCAACCGGTGAGAGGTCACAATGGCGATTCCCAGGGGGGTTCGGGCGTCCCCGCGGTCTCCAATTTGGGTCTACCATTAGCGTTTCCGCAACAATAGTCACGGAGTCTAGAATGCAGCACCTTATACAACTACCACATCTCCATCCTATTCACTCCCCCCTATAATGAAGAGAAAGAAAAATAGTAATCGGTTTACACAGCGGCTGCACCACCTCTCTCTTTCAGTGCACCTCTCAAATATTCGAGGCTTGCACTCAAATCTCGTAGCGGTCCACCACCACCTTGAGACCATAAAGCCGCACATGCTCTTCCTTACGGAGACGCAAATAAAATGCCCAGCAGATGTGGCGTACTTGCAGTATCCCGGATATTCGTTTGAGCATAAATTTACACCTCACGCTGGAGTCTGCTTGTACGCTCGTGACAATATTTGCTGTCAGCGTCTTCGTAATTTGGAGGTGTCACACTTCTCTGTTCTGTGGTGTCTGGTGGACACTGGCGTAGAACAAACTGTCTATGCCTGTGTCTACCGTTCGCATAGCGGTGACCAGGAGACAACTCGGTTGTTCAGTTATCTTGCTGAAACTGCCAATACTGTTCAACGTCGATATCCGTCTGCTCGGCTGGTATTTCTGGGGGACTTTAATGCCCATCATGGGGAATGGTTGTTTCCGTACCTGGATACTGATCATGCTGGTCGCGAGGCACGCAAGTTTGCACTTTCTTTTGACCTAACACAACATGTTCAGGAGGCCACCCGAGTACCGGATGTCGACGGGCACACTCCCTACTGTTTAGACCTTCTGCTGACCACAGATCCAGAAAGTTTTTCGGTGTCAGTTGCAGCTCCCCTTGGCACTTCCGATCACTGTCTGGTGAAGTCTGTTTCCAACTTTTACCCTCCCGCCTCTAACCCCGTCACTAAGAGACGAGTTTGGCGATACAGGTCAGCAGACTGGGATGAGATGCGACATTTTTTCGCATCTTATCCATGGCGGCAGGTTTGTTTTTCTACCAATGACCCCTCAAACTGCGAGAGTGCAATATCTGGGGTGATACGTCAGGCAATGGAATACTTCATTCCGTTTTCTGACGTCGCGCCCAATAGTAAAACTCCCCCATGGTACAATGTCCAATGTGCAGTTGCGGAAGCACGAAAGCAGTCGGCGTTTGTGTCGTGGGCGAGTGCTCGCTCTCGAAAAGCTTCGAATGCAAAGCAATTGAAAAGGGAATACAATATTGCCGCCAAGTCGTACAAAAGGGTCCTAAAAAGGGCTCGATTTGACCGCACTAACCGCTTGGGACGTAAGCTTGCTACGCACCCCAGTGGTAGTAAGGCTTTCTGGTCCCTTGCAAAGTCGGTTGAATCTAATTTCTGCCGCCCTTCTTTACCGCCCCTGTTGAGACCAGATGGATCGCTGGCTGTTGCTGCGACAGATAAAGCTAACCTATTAGCTTCTCTGTTTGCAGAAAATTCACGTTTAGATGCTGGAAATACTTCACCACCTATCCTTCCTTCGTGTGACTCCGTTATGTCGGAAGTACGTATCCACCAGCAGGAGGTTCTTAAAGTCCTTCGTAACCTCAACGTGAATAAGGCTAGTGGCCCGGATGGAATACCTGCAGTGGTTTTGCGGAATTGTGCCCCTGAGTTAGCTCCAATCTTGACGCGCCTGTTCCGCCTTTCTCTTCATTCAGCTCAAGTCCCTAAATCGTGGAAAGTTGCGAATGTGCAATCAGTACCAAAGAAGGGAAGTCGCGCTGACCCGGCCAATTATAGACCAATAGCCATCACGTCCATGCTCTGCAAGGCTATGGAACGGGTTATTAATGGCAAGCTCCTTGCATACCTAGAGGAAAACGACCTCTTGTCTGATCGGCAGTATGGCTTCCGTACGAACCGGTCTACTGGTGACCTTCTGGTGTATGCTACACATACTTGGAGCGAAGCCATTGAGAAACATGGGGAAGCACTTGCCGTATCCCTAGACATCTCAAAAGCTTTTGACCGGGTCTGGCACGTCAGTCTTCTCAGTAAGCTCCCTGCGTACGGAATACCCGCTGATCTCTGCTGCTGGATATCTGATTTCCTGAGGGAACGGTCATTTCGAGTAGTCGTTGATGGCTGCTCTTCTGACTTATTGGATATCAATGCCGGTGTACCTCAGGGATCTGTTCTTTCCGCTACTCTTTTTCTGCTGCATATCAACGATCTGCTCAATCCCGGTATCTTTGGGTATGCAGATGACAGCACTGTGTCGGAGAGTTACACATCTAGCCCTAGAGCCAGCGGTGCTGAGATTCTTGAGCTCAGAGAGGCCTTGGTCGACCGCGTGAACAAGAACCTGAAGATGGTGTCAGATTGGGGTAATGCCAATTTGGTTAAGTTCAATGCTACCAAGACTCAGGCATGTCTATTTACTGCGAAAAGGAGCCCTTTCACCCTGGCTCCCACTTTCCAGAGTATATCTGTTCCAATTAGCGATCAAATTGAGCTCCTGGGTATTACCATCTCATCCAACCTCAATTTCGGGAAATGCATCGAATCAAAAGCTGAAATTGCAGCCAAAAAACTGGGAATCCTGAATAAGGTCAAGCGGTACTTCACACCCCAACAACTTCTCACCCTCTACCAAGCTCAAGTCAGAACTTGTATGGAGTACTGCAGTCACCTTTGGGATGGTTCTGCAAAATATCAGCTTGATGCATTAGACTCGATAGATCGCCGCGCTAGAAGGATAATTGGTAATGAACCGTTGACACAGGCGAAATTGCAGACCTTGCAACATCGTCGCAATGTAGCTTGTCTGTCGGTTTTTTACCGGATATACTTTGGCGAGTGTGCTCAGGAACTTCACCATCTAGTTCCTCCTTCCCCTTTCTACCACAGAACAGCAAGATGTCGCAAACGGTGGCATCCATATATTGTGGATGTCCAGGCAACTCGTACGAAAAGATTTGCATCTACATTTCTAATTCGTACAGCAAAAATTTGGAATGCCCTTCCGGCGTTTGTGTTTCCTGACAAATACAATTTGGACACCTTCAAAGCTAGAGTGAATAGGCATCTTCTAGGTAAGCGCGCTCCAACTTAGACCGCATTAATGCTTACCATCAGGCTTAATTGTAGTCAAGCGCTGGCCTATATTGCATAAAAAAAAAAAAAAAAAAAAAAAAAAAAAAAAAAAAAAAAAAAAAAAAAAATTTACCATTACCAATTCTTTTTCTGCATAACTGCTATTGTGTATTAAAATATATTGTTAGACCCTATGACCTATTACATGTAAAACCGAATAAGCTACAGAATATAAGGTATCAATAATTGTGTGTGTTTGTATATCATGTATGTTTTTACACTGCTTTTTCACAATGCGATATGTGAAATAAATGTGATAATAGTGAATGCGATTTTGACGGCCTCCGTGGCGCAGTGGTGTGCGCGGTGGATTTACAAGACGGAGGTCCTGGGTTCGATCCCCGGCTGGGCAGATTGAGATTTTCTTAATTTGTCCAGGTCTGGCTGGTGGGAGGCTTCGACCGTGGCTAGTTACCACCCTACCGGCAAAGACGTACCGCCAAGCGATTTAGCGTTCCGGTACGATGCCGTGTAGAAACCGAAAGGGGTGTGGATTTTCATCCTCCTCCTAACAAGTTAGCCCGCTTCCATCTTAGACTGCATCATCACTTATCATCAGGTGAGATTGTAGTCAAGGGCTAACTTGTAAACAATTTAAAAAAAAAAAAAAAATGTATACCTATGTGTACACAAAAACAATGACATGCAACGCTTCCTTTACAATATCCTTTCAAGCAGATTGTTCGATATCAGTTGTTTGCAAAGGCAACATACTCGTAAACTTAACAAATGACACATACCTACTCTTATTAACTGATCATGTATTGGGAAATCATTAAAGACCGCTTCAAGGAATTTATTTATGTTCTATGAAAGCGATACGATATCTATACTAAAGAGTTAAGATTTTTGTTTATTTGTGTATCAAATAGGCTCCGAAATTACTGAACTTTATTTGGTTGGTGGTTTTTGTGTAACTTTAACCGTTTACAATGGAACGTAAAGCAACGGAAGATCTCGAAAGGAATATTTTTTCGCCTTTTTGTCACAATAACCATTGACGCTCCGTTTTTGTTGGTCATAATTTGATGTTAATCATAGCCTATACGAGTAGTAGATAAATGGACTACCCAACAAAAATAAATTCTCAATTTTAACCAATAATTAAAATACCGGAGATTAGCACATTCAACAAAACAAACAAACTTTTTCGGCTTTATGATATTAATAGAGATTTTTAAAATAATGCCAAATTGTAATATTTGATTTGTAAATTCTTTTATAGAATCGTTACAAAAATAAGTTTTTTTTTACCAGCGATAACTTTATGCTCACATATTGCCCAACATATTTGTATGTATTTATTAAAAAAATCATTAAACATTATTGCGATTTTTATCTAAATGTGCACCTTTATATGCAGTAAAAGAGGATCAAAGGTCTTTTTCAAAATATTCAGAATCACCTACCGGTTTAACCATTGGGAGCCAGACGGCCTCGTCCGTATCGCGAATATCATGCAATTTGGAATACCATTGTTAGGATTTTATTACTTACGTAACATTTATTCTTGTGTTATTTAATATGCAATTGTTTCGATTATTTCTTCAATAAGTAATAATAATTTTAAGTACTTAAATTTTAACTGGTATTTTTAAAGTTCCATGATTAAAAAGACATTTTTGACGGCCTACCTGCTGCAGTGGTATGCGCAGTGGACTTACAAGACGGAGGTCCTGGGTTCGATCCCCGGCTGGGCTGATTGAGGTTTTATTTAATTGGTCCTGGTCTGGCTAGTGGGAGGCTACCGACAAACCGCCAAGCGATTTAGCGTTCCGATACGATGTCGTGTAAAACGCCGAAAGGGGTCCAGATTTTCATCCTCCTTCTAAGTTAGCCCGCTTTCATCTTATATTGCATTATCACTTACCATCAGGTGAGATTGTAGTCAAGGTCTAACTTGTACAGAATGAAAAAAAACATTTTATTAGTCCGTGACTTGAAATTTAAATAGTTAAGTACAAGACATTTCAAAAATATTTTTGTGTGATGCTATACTTACGCATTTCTGATCGCCCCAATTCGATTTTTGTTGATTTTATTCAAAGTTGTCTGTACTTTGAATAAAATTAACATTTCTACTTTTCTTTATGTTTAAATTTATGAAACATTATTTTATCAAATAGTACTAGATCTTTTATATATATGACTAATGTTTCTACAAAAAGGTAAAAAGAGTGTCAATACTCAGTAGTAAATGAAAAAAAAAATTAAATTATGAATTCACATAAGCACGTTTCCAATTTCACGTGAGCTTTAAAACAAAAGGTCCTCTCGGAGGCGGGCTGAGGGTTCACGCCAATTGAATGCAAAACACTCATTCATCGGCGTTGACTCATTGTCGCCCTGCTTTCTGGACATTGTGTTATCGGACAAGATACTTGTGTACCGTACCTACTTAAGGTTGAAAATCAAAAAAATACGATCAAAGAATATAATAATAAAAATAAAAGCCTTTATTTACTGAATTTTATATCTATATATATAAAAATGAATTGCTGTTCGTTAGTCTCGCTAAAACTCGAGAACGGCTGAACGGATTTATCTTATCTTGGTCTTCAAATGTTCGTGGAGGTATAGGGAAGGTTTAAAAGGTGAGAAAAATTAGAATAATTGCCGGGACAACCATAAAAACAACCCTTTTCTATTTCCCATACAAACGTTTAAAGAGTCGAGGGGTAGGGTATGGTAGGGGTAGAGAAGAAGTGCACATAAGTCAAAGCGAAGCTTGACCGGGTCCACTAGTACATAATAATATTGTAATATATCATTGACACTGATTGTCTTTTCTTCAGTTTGCCCTCGGGCATAGGCCTCCTCCAGACACTTCCATAGTTCTCTATCTCTTGCTTTCCTTCTCCATGTGTTTCCTGCTGTCTGTCGCTGTCTCGACGATCAAAGAATATATTATATCAAAATTCAGATTATTAGATAACAATATGAAATACAAGCGAGAGTTACAGAAGAGCCGATTAATTGGACAAATCATAGAATGAACACTCAATAAAAAGTTATGCGTATTTGATTTAGATATGAAAAAAAAATTACGCATCAATTTGATGACCTCTGTTTTTTTGTCGGTTATAAATATAGTGACCCAAGATATGGTTAAGAATAGATTTAAGCAAAAGGTAGTTTTAGAAACGTATAGTTTAATAAAAAATCAGGGTTCAAGATTTCCACATTTACGAAATCGCGGGCATTCGCCAGTATAATTAATATTTACCTTATGTGACCATCCAATAAGTTCATGGGTTTGCAGCGCTAAAGGCAGGACATCCGATAAAGCTGACCGTGTGTTGGTCGTGATGTGCATGACATCATGCAGATTCATAATATTATCATGAACTTATTGGAGGGTCAGTGGCTGACATTACCGTTTCGTCAAGCATTTGATATATATCTACCAACTATAAGTAATAAGTATATTGTAATTGTTACAGATGGTACTTCCGAAAAATTAAACGCATCGAAGCAGAAAAGAAATTGCTTCTACCAGAGAATGAACATGGTGCTTTCCTTATTCGAGACTCTGAGAGCCGCCACAACGATTTTTCATTATCAGGTATGTGTAAATATTTTATAAAAGTAAAATTACAGGTCGAGTCCGGTTCAGTTCTTTTTAACGACTTAATTATTATTATTGAAGAAATTGTCTGTTGATTTTTATTACCAATACGAGTACGTTTACACTTTTTACTTTTTGATTATTTGAAATTTCGCATTTTTTTAATTTCTTGTTAATACAATCTAAAGTACTAATTAATATATAAACTACTGTAGCCATATTCTTAAGATACTTTTGAGTCGGAAATTTGTGTTTTTATGGTAGAGAAGGTACCTAAGAGTAGGTATACTATCAAAGACTTTGGGCAACTAGGATTTCAGTCCACCACTATACCGTTGAGCTATTAGGTACTGAAATTAACTATAATAGAGGAGCCCGAGATGCTAAATTTGCAGTTACTACAGCGTCATTGGAATCGATTTAATTTAGTAAATTAGGTAATAGAAAGAATAAATGGTTATATACTTTTTTTTACGGTGGGGAAAAAACTACAGACTTTAAAGACAATTTTTATTTCTTTGGCTTACTGAAATCATCAGAAAACATGAGTGATTATTCAGGAGATTATTTCATTCAAAATAAGTAAAAAATTAATCGCGCTCGTGGCTGGATAACAGAAATATAAGGGTTTTATTTTGTAACTTTGGAACCCTCCCATTCTATTACGTTACGCTCAAATCGTCAGATTTTCGATATGCACACCTTTTAGCTATCAACTCACCTACCTTATCTTAATCTGACGTGCTGCTTGAGTTTTTCTGAAGTTAGTTTATTTTTTTGGTTGCCTTAAACGTACCCACCAATATTAAAGGCTCATACATGGTGGAGGTACTGAACAGCGTGCAAGGTATTTTCCCTTATATTCATCTGACGCGCTCGAGTAACTGCAAAAATCTCTCTTCGGCTCCCCTACTACTAATACTTATTGCACATTTCACTAATATTCGGTTAATTGTTTAGGCCCGATACGAACATTTGTTTTTTAAAAAAGTGATGCAGAAGGAAAAAATCTTGAAAATGCAAACACCTACGTGACGGAAACCGAGGGCATTTGCTAGTTGCACATACTGTTCACCTATTTGAGTGCACAGCCCGTCTTCGTCGGTCTCCGGTGATTCAGTGCCGATAGTAAACCGGTTAATGTTTTTCTAAGACCTTATGATACGCTGTGAGAATCGCTTATGCGTCGTCAAAGGCTGTCTATGTTTTGAAGCCTTCGCTAATATACCGTTAGTATACTTGAACTTATTAAAGCTTTTTTTATATATTTATTTTTATTCTTTACAAGTTAGCCTTTGACAACAGTTTCACCTGATGGTAGGTGATGATGCAATCTAAGATGGAAGCGGGCTAACTTGTTAGTAGAGTGAAAATCCACACCCCTTTCGGTTCCTACACTAAATCGCTACGCTAAATCGCTTGGCGGTAGGCCGAAGCCTCCCACCAGCCAGACCTGGACCAATTAAGAAAACCTCAATTGGTCCGACCGGGGTTCGAACCCAGGACCCCCTTGTAAATCCACCGCGCATACCACTGCGCCACGGAGGCCGTCAAAAACTCATCATGAAGTTCTTTATTTATTTGTTATGATTTAACTTAAAAACCACTCGAATTAAAAAAAGATTTAAAAAATAACACCATTAGGAAGCTTCATACCGAGTGACATAAACAATATTTTATTCCCGTATCTATCCACAGGAATGCGAACTACGCAGGTGAAACCACTCAGGTCTGCTAGTACTTAAAAGATAAACCGAAAACTAAATCAAATTGTATCATCACAAATGCCGTGCTACTTGTAAATGCATTATTACCTCATTGCGGAAAATTGGTAACAATTATAAAGTTATATTTCTCGCACTCTACTTGGAAAATTATTTTCATGCATATGGATAGCTTTGAGACATTTATTCTTTGAAGCGTTTATTGAATTTTTTCTCCATGTATGTGATAAATTGTTGTCAGCATCATAATAATTATGATTGACAATGGCTTTTGTTGTGGAGTTAGCACCTTCGCAAATCTTTTTCAAAAAAGAATGACGTGAGTAAAATTGCTTCGTAGCTAATGCTATTACACGCGATGGTTTAACACGTTCACAGTAGCACTGATATCTGAATTACGCGTTCATGCGGTACGGGGCGTTTTGACCCTTGTACTAAAACTTACAATTAACTTTACTTCTTTCAGTGGTGCCATACTATTTCAAAATCATCGTTCCGCGCTTATCCACTTTATTGGCCTATAAGCGTGGCTCCTTCGGTGCAGTACCTTTGTGGGTTACGTCATCCAAGCTTAGGAGACCACCCATGTCGCCTAAAGCCTCATAGAGTATCACTGAGGAACCAATTTAGGCCACGCGTTGCTTCAATACACCACTGCATCTGATCATGATATGTAGCGATGTCTCGGTTTCCTCCATGCAGGAATAGAGAACTGTCAGTCATACCTAGAATTGAAAGGTGTTTTTAGTGGACAGTGTCTACACATTACGGTAGATATACTACGGAACCCTAGCTTTTAATAGCATATCTAAATAATATATTCATCTACTTTCAATTTTTTGAATTTTTTATTGAAATTACGCTCATCGCACGATAGAAACCCTGTTGTTTTAAGCCTAGATGTGATACAAGTACGGGGTTACTTAGACCCCATAACGCATCGTGCGTGTTACGGGTTAGGTTACTGAAAGGTGAAACGTGTTGAATGTCCAATTATTATCTTTTATATACCGTGCTTATTGTATTCAAAGTCATGTATGTGTAATTAATATAGGTATATGTATCTGCTTGAAGAAGATGAAAGAATTTTCGTGTCTTAAGACCATTATCAAGTAGCTACTTGTACATACATAATTGTTTATGATTTCATTGTTAAACCTTAGTAATTGTCGCTTTAGTTCTTCTTTATGTGCCACTATAAGTTGTCATGTTCTTTAGTAGGTACAACGATTTTCACAGTTGCGGATTTCTGGCTGGCTTAGATAGGATACTCCAGTTTAGTTTCAGGATAGTCCAGAAACTGCAGTATCCTGAAGATATGTTAACTCTACAACGTTCAGATACGAAGACTCGGAACTTTGCTTTTGAAAATATGGGAATAAAAAAACGCGCGTAGAGGATTTTCTGTGGGACCAAAGACCAAATAACTAGAAGTTGTTGACAGTTTTTATGCCATTTAAGTATACAATACGGCATTTTTAGGGAGCTCTTTAGACGACGAAAACAATTACAACAATAAAATATCGATTCTATACAAACAATTTTTATAAACGCGTTAGATAGTTGATGTTATACATTGACAGAGGCGTGTCTACGTGTAGCGAGGCAGGACATTAGCAAAATACGGTATTTTCTAACTTATTCTAGTTAAGTAATTCGGCAGTTGTATGATTTTCAGTCAGTTTTCTATCAGAAAACAACAAAATAAGAAATAGCTAATACCCGGTCAGATTTTCTACAGCAGTTAATTTTAACTTTAAAACTGTAGTATATTTCAATTATAATCCTTGAATCTTCCATAAATCGGAAATTACCAAGTTTCGGATATGACTAAATTAGTAGCAAAAGTGCTCTACTTTAAACCCTTGCAAGGAATGTATCTTGTTTCCTGGCATCCTCTGCAACTTTTAGCTTTGTGTTGCAATGATCTTTAATTACCTAATAATAATATACGAGGCGTTAGATACTTAACACACACAACCAACCCACAGTTGTTTAATTATATACATGTAAGGTAACTACTGACGTAAATAATTTCAATGGAATCGTGCACCTATAATAAAAAAATACCTTCCGAGAAGTTCTGCGGCGCCATTCTAGAAAACATTTTTTTCTATTAATGACTAATCGTAAATCTCTATTCACTTGAGACGCAATGCATTCTGATAATACTTATGGTCTAAGATCCGACATAAGAAATATATACCCTCATCTGTTATTTATTAGTGGTAAGAAATAAATGGTAGATAATGTTTGCAGTGACACATTGCAATTAGGTTAAATCGCGGCCTGACACATTTTTAATTCAAAATCTAGAAAATCATGAACTAGATCAATTTTTTTTGGCATATTGGACGACTAAATAACTATTGAGGGTATTTATATGACATTAATTAACTGTTTTTAGTGCACTGCAGTCTGAAAGCAGGCAACCTTAACGTTTTCGATTCTGTTGGGTATATTCTTTAACTAGTATACGAATTTCATTAATTAAGCAAAGAGGGAAGTAGATCATATTAATTTAATAAAAAAAATAATCATTTACCGGGCGCAATTTTACTAGGCAACCTATTTGCAATGTGTCAATATGAATATTTTATATAAGTAATTTATGCCAAATAAATAACAGATGAGGGTATATATTCTTCATGCCGTATCTCAAACTATTATAATTGTTTCTTCAAAAAAAAATGTTTTATTTAGTATAGTAGACTTCGTTCATAACACTCCCGATGCTCCGCACGGGCCGGGCGTGTAGCGTGTAGCGATGAATAAAAACCCACGACTTCCCCGCACACACGATGTCACACCCGCGCAGTCTTTCCCCTCCCCTCCCCCCGTCGCCCGCATATCATGCGAGTGTCATCTATGAACTTGCCAGACTAGATAATACATCAATTATGAAATTGAAAAATATATCATAATGACATTGATTAATTATTTACATGTTTATGTAATTCAATTAAAATAGTAGATTATGAAACGGTTGCATAATAAGGATTATTAAAAATCGAGTGCATTTTATACAAGTATTTATACCAAGTTATGCACTGTTTCATACTATAATGTATCTAACCTCGTGCAAAAGATATTTAAATCGATAAAATTAAAAAAAAAAAACTTTAACATAATCTGTTTTTGTTTACAGATAAAGCAAAGCGATTACCGTCCCGTCAGATCTCTAAATTCAAAAATTGTAAAAAAGCACTCTTCATGTGTGAACTTCGTAAATTTTTCACGTAAATAGGAAATGAGACATTCACTCACTATTCATGACTTTAAATCTTTAATTTCACAGCAAAAACGTCGTATTTACATTTCGTTTGTTATCAACCCATATTCGGCTCACTGCTGAGCTCAAGTCTTTTCACAGAATGAGAGGGGTTAGGCCAATAACCCACCACGCTGGCCCAATGCGGATTGGCAGACTTCACACACGTAGAGAATTCAAAAATTCTCTGGTATGCAGATTTCCTCACGATGTTTTCCTTCACCGTTTGAGACACGTGATATTTAATTTATTAAAATGCACACAACTGAAAAGTTGGAAGTGCATGTCCCGGACCTTATTCGAACCCACACCCTCTGGAATCGGAGGCAGAGGTCATACCACAAGGCTATCACGGCTCATTTACATTTAGCGATTGACAAATTAACGTAACTGCTGAGTCATTTTGGTTAAAATGAACACTATGGGATCTTGAAACAATAAAATGTCTGGCGACGATTTGTTTGTACTGAGTCATTGACATACGCCTTTACCCACCTCCTTATTTAGACAGGAAATACCGCATCACAGTACTTAGTATTCTAAGTGTGGCTTTAAGCTTAATGTTTTCGGGAATCGGAGACAAATAATTCCTTATATGTCCTCTGACAAGTGATCGGGAAATGCGATGAATATATTTTATTGCTAGTCGTTGTTTAGCTAACCTGGCACTAGCATTTTTAGCAAATTGAATACCTAAGAAATTTAGTTTGTCACAAATCCCTCGGGAACCATGGATTTTTTCCGAGATAAAAAGTAGCCTATGTGTTAATCTATGCTATAATATATCTCAATACCAAATTTCAGCTAATTCGGTTCAGTAGCCGAGGCGTGAAAGAGCAACATCTATTCCAGTAGTAGCGGCGTTAAAGAGTAACAAACATCCAAACAAACATTCAAACATCCATACAAACTTTCGCGTTTATGATATTAGTAGGATAATGCGGGTTGGCGGGCTTAGGGTGGTAATGCTAAATTCCATTTACCCAGGCCTCCCTTCCTATAGGAGAGGAGATTTTGAGCTTTCACCCACCACGCTGATAATGATGACTGTTTGCTCTAACCCTTAGTTATTTATTGCATAGCTGAGTGTTCACCAGCCGTACCTGGACCAATTAAGAAAACCTCTATCAGCCCAGCCGTGGATCGAACCCAGGACCTCCGTCATGTAAATCCACCGCGCATACCACTGCGCCCCGGAGGCCGTCTTGATGCTTCTGATTAGAATTAAATGACGTTACATTTTTTGCTTCGAAAAAATCTCACGGTAATGGCGTATTGTTTTGCCAACTGTTTGCATCAACTGAATCTACCTATCGGTCGGCAGGAAATCCGTTTGTGGATGCGTTCAAAACACTTCTTTTGTCAAACGTGATTTTGAATATTCCAGAAACGTGATTTTCACGTTTCAACGTTAATTGTGTTTTTTATGATATACCTAAGTACCTTTTCGAAATATAGATACACTGTTCCTCTAAATTAAGTGTATACCCAGTGAAGCTAGTAGTCAATATTGATTCGGGTCTGTAGGTTAACCTGAATGGTTTTACTAAACGTCGGACGCCTATTTAATCGTTTATTTATAGCCTACATTACTCGATGAAGATGTAAGCTTTCTATTGTTAAACGAATTTTCGAAATCGGTTCAGTAGATTCTAGAGATCTCTAGATCCTTATAAATTTTACTTACCTCTTTTTAATCCTCATGAGTTCCACGACTGATGAGCCGAAATCAACACCGAAGAGATCGTGGGCTCTCCTCCTGCTGGATTGTCTTGGCTTTTCTTATCATAGGTTTTCCAACTATTCTTTAAAAAATGATAATAATATTGGATAGAAGACTTTGCAATTGCACGTTGTAGAGTCAACATCTCCTGAGGATGCTCCGGTTTCGGGGTGAAACGTACGTAGAGAGTATTTTGTCGGACCTGGGTGACGTTGTCGCATGGGTTCGTCGACTTTTCGCGGATGATAGCAAAATAAATAAATCAATATATAATAATGATAATAATGTTAACTTGTTTCTTGTTTTATCACAGTTCGAGACGGCGATACGGTGAAACACTACCGCATCCGACAGCTGGACGAGGGCGGTTTCTTCATAGCCCGCCGCACCACCTTCCGCACCCTGCAGGAGTTGGTGGAACATTACAGCAAGGACGCGGACGGGCTGTGCGTGTCGTTGAGCAAGCCATGTGTTCAGGTGAGTCTCCTTTTTGATGTTGAACATGAATTTGGCCAGAGTGCCAGAATGCAGAAGAAGACTGAGCTTGTTAAGACCACCAAGCAGCGGAAGATATCGTACCTAGGGCATATTTTGCGACACGAAAGATACCGTGAGCTTGTTAAGACCATCAAGCAGCGGAAGATATCGTACCTAGGGCATATTTTTTTGTGTTAATCCAGGCTATAATATATCCTAATACCAAATTTCAGCTAATTCGGTTCAGTAGTCGAGCCGTGAAAGAGTAACAAACATTCATAACATCAAAATCATCAGTTTTTTTCGGAATAAAAAGTAGCCTATGTGTCAATCCAGAGTAAAATCTATTTCTATTCCAAATTTCAATCAAATCGCTTCAGTAGTAGCGGCGTTAAGATGTAACAAACATCCAAACATACATCCAAACATCCATACAAACTTTCGCGTTTATAATATTAGTAGGAAGTAGGATAATGTACACCTTTGGGTAGGCAATGCATTTTTGTATCTATGAATTGCACGCCACGGATGGGGAGAAAGTTTCAGAGAACGCACAGGCCAAAGGGAATAATTCTTTCTCCTGCCAAAGGGGAGCTCGAAAGCTCTAAGAAGAAGGTAGAATCTATGTAAGAAGTGCAGGCGTCGAGGGTGCCTTACACTGATCTTCTAAGCCTTGTTTTTTTTAATTTATCGCATTTTGTAATAGCACAGTTTCCGAGATCTTCATTACAGCTTTTTAGATGTTAGGTTCTTAGCGTTTTTAATGCAGTTATGAGAGGGTAACCTAGTAGTTATTTTTGTTTTCAAATCAGTGATTAGGTGATTGAGACGTACCGCCAAGCGATTTTACGTTCCGCTACGATGCCGTGTAGAAACCGAAAGGGGTGTGGATTTTCTTCCTACTCCTAACAAGTTAGCCCCTAAATTACATCATCACTTACCATCAGGTGAGATTGTGTGGTCAAGGGCTAACTTGTAAAGAATAAAAAGTCTTTGATCTCTGCCTCGGTTCTTAAAAGGTCATCCATCTATCGGGAGATTTCTCTGAACCAGAACCAGAGTCCTCTACTTAACATTTTTAAGACCTACACTTCACAAGGAACCCCACGTAATCCAGCGAGGAATTCTTGAGGATGAAATTTTTGATTGTAGATTGTTATACGTACGCAAGATTGGTTATTTGCCATGTACGTATACATAATATTTTCTTTTACTGGAGGCATACGTACCTAGACTCAAAGGGTCGATTACTAATGCTTTAGGCTTGAGCAATACATTCCTAACATATTATTCTGCGTGCATCGAGTGTTAGCTATTACGAGTAGGTATATGAGCTTGCAGCTGTTGCTATTATATGAGAAAGGATTAGAGAGAGAATGGCACTTTGTTCTATAGTTAACAAAAGCATAAGTACAGTAGCACTGTAATTTTTACGATAAATTTAGAGCTTGATTTCGAAAGTGTTATTTTTCGAAAAATATCAATAAAAATGTAACAAGCTTATATGTACAACTACTTATTTGAGATATTTCGAAATTTGTCTGAACGTGCAAAATTATACAATACATGACACGATAAATGATTTATTGCTAATAATATTATATTCTGTCCTCGTTTGTTCATTAGTTCAGTCACTTTAAATATAAATATAGCCATAGTTATTATCCTAATGTGGTAGTAAAAAATGTCACTTATTCTTTACTAGCGGACCCTGTCAAACTTCGCTTTGACTTATGTGCACTTCTTCCCTGTACCCTACCCTATCCTACCCTAATCATACCATATCAAATTAATTTTAGTATTCTTTGTACAGAAAGTCATACAAGTGCGTCCACTGATCCACATCGCATGGATCGCATCGATCGAATTTTATCTACCGTAAAATTAAAAATCCATTTGATGCGATGAGTCCGATGTACGATGTCGATCTGTGGACGCCTACCAAAAACATACCTTCTGTTTGAAACTTCCAATTTTTTTACAGTATTGTGAGATCATTGACCTCCAATGTACAGGATAAGATTTAACTTAATACTCCGTGCTGTTTCTCAGAAACAAGACGCTTGGTGCACGGACATACCGACGTCTTTATAATTATTATAACGCCACATCCAAAGAAAAATAGCATTTGTTTAGGGAGTAAAGAGGATATAAAATAATGTATGGAAGACAAAATTATGAAGCGATTGCACAATAGGGGTTTTAACTTGATTTTAGAAAAAGACCGAAGTGAGTTTTGTTATGGAAACACGATTTCGTGGACGTGAAATTTAGTTATACAAATCCCACGGGAACCATGATTTTTTCTGGGATAAAGCTTAGCCTATATAAGTTGCTCAATAACCTACAAACAGACAAACAGACAAAATTTTTAAAAGCTTTTATCTGAGGTTTGGTATGATGTACCTAAATAACTAATAATTATTTTTAAATCACAGACAGACATTTCAATTTTATTTATATGTATTGATTAATGGAAATAATCTAAGTCGTTAGATATTTTTTAATTCATAATTGAATTGTTATGCCATGATAGAAGATAATTACTCGTATAAATTTATATAAATCTAATTAAAAAAAATCTACGAATTGAAGTGATTTGTGACAAATAGCTCAACGGTAAGAGCGGTCGGACTCATCACCGAGGGTTTGTGGTTCGATCCCCGCCCCGTTGGACTATTGTCGTACCCACTCCTTATACAGTCTTTCCCGACTAGTTGGAGGGGAATGGGAATATTAGCCATATTTAAAACATACGGCAAATATCACACTATCAGATCACACTAATATTATAAAGGCAAAAGTTTGTGTGTAAGTGTGTATATATGTCTGTTCCTCTTATGCTGCGGCCTCTGAAGCGATTTGACTGAAATTTTGAATGGAAATAGATTTTACTCTGGATTAACACATAGGCTACTTTCATCCCGGAAAAAGCCATGGTTCCAGCGGGATTTGTGAAAAACTGAATTCCACGCGGACGAAGTCGCGGGCGTCCGCTAGTTCTTTTATAAAAAAAAATCATATTCATACTGGTGTGATTAAATGGGAAATTATATGTATAGATTGCGCGTAACTCATACGTGATGCAGTGCGATTTCTCGCATTGTTTATTGTTAATAAACTATTTACACGTGTTCTATTGCTAACAAATTGACATATTATATTTGCTGACGTCAGTGAACAAAGTCCTAAATGCCAGTGCCGCTGAATTTAATTAAAATCGGTCGCATAAAATAATACTTATCCCGCTATTGATTTTGCAAAGGACTTCGCTGTCATAACACAATAGCTGTAGGGCAATGTCATTATTTTAGCAATAGTATTTTTTTTTTTCTTTACAAGTTAGCCCTTGACTACAATCTCATCTGATGGTAAGTGATGATGCAGTCTAAGATGGAATCAGGCCAACTTGTTAGGTGGAGGATGAAAATCCACACCCCTTTCGGTTTCTACACGGCATCGTACCGGAACGCTAAATCGCTTGGCGATACGTCTTTGCCGGTAGGGTGGTAACTAGCCACGGCCGTAGCCTCCCACCAGCCAGACTTGGACCAATTAAGAAAATCTCAATCTGCCCAGCCGGGGATCGAACCCAGGACCTCCGTTTTGTAAATCCACCGCGCATACCATTGCCCCACGGAGGCTGTCAAACTGCGTCGTATAATATGTATAATTGTATATTGTATGTACGTAGAAGACGTCGTCCAGAGGTTGACATTCGATCGTAATTAATTTAATTTTTAAGTAAACACCTTATTAATAAGGCACTTGTCAAACATCCATAACCACAAAAATCACCAATGCAAGGCAATGTTATAAATATGAAAGTAATTTTTCACGGCCCAACTGTGAATAAATAACTAACATCTTGTAAATGTAGTAGACAGGGGCAACTTTTTTTTTCGAAAATAAAAGTATATTAACATTTTAAGTAATATATTCACGCAAACCCCATCGCTTTAAATTTTAAAAATTTAAAGCGATGGGGTGGAAATCAGACTAAATTTTTTTTTAGTTTTTCAATTAATTTCGCGAGCGTCTGCACGTATTTAACATAAACAACAAATCCATGAAGAACGAAAAAAGGATTCCTTTTTTATTCATAAATTAGCATTTTGTTTTAATATCTATTTTTAAAAAATGCTATTTATAGCTTGGCAAATTCGTTCATAATACGCCCGATGGTCCGCGCGGGCCGGGAGGAGGGTAGCGATGTTCCCGCGCGCTCGACTTCATGCCCGCGTAGACCTTCCCTCTGCCCCGCGCGCACGACTTCACACACGCGCATTCCTTTCCCCCTCCCATCATGGGAGTGTCATCAGCGAACTTGCCAAGGTATAATATTAACATTAACTGAAGTTCCAAAGTGCTTGTAAACTAAGCCTAATTAAAATAAGTAAAAAATTAACTTTGACTTTATTGACATCATCAACAAAATGAAGAAGATTTAAAAATCCACTTGTTATTAACCGTTAGATTTTAGTGGTAACATTTCAAAGAAGTTTTTTTGAAGCTGTCAGATCTCTTTTTCTAGGTATTAATATATTGGACCATCTATAAATAGATGTATCTTAATCCTATTTTGTAGTCTATGTTGTAATTTTATTATGATTATGTCATAGCGGAAACATAAAGCAATTTCTTATGTAATCTATTAAATATATGATTATTATCATAGGTAAACTGTCTAGCTACCTTCTATGGTATCTAAATGTTCTGAATGAATATTGTGTTATGATATTCTCCTAACTTCGAGTCCACTCTGAAGTACGAGTATACAAAAGCATATATCCTAGTGATGTTATCGCTAGAGATGATTGGAGAGAGAGAGAGAGAGAGAGAGAAATCTATATTCGATTGTTTAAGTCTACAAGCTTTCATAAGTAAATATTGTTAAAGTTCAAGAACACGAACGTTCAAGAAAACTGGGCAAAGATTCCCAATATACCCAAATAAAACCACTATTATTCTATTTATTAATTAAGACCGAGAAGCCTTACTAACGGTCGCGTGTTTCAATTGATGGTATTTACTGATTGTATTTATCTATTCCAATTGTCTAGTTCTCGTTAATCTTTAATTATTATTTTTTTTACAAAGAATAATGATTATTTTATACCTGTACTTACCTTATCAGCTGATAGACGTCCACTGCTGGACATAGGCCTCTCGCATGGACCTCCAAGCACAACGGTCTCCGCCAGCATCCAGCGGCTCCCTGCAACCCGCTTGATATCTTCGGTCCACCTAATGGGGGGGTTGAACAACACTGCGCTTTCCGGTGCGGGGCTCCATTGGCACTTTGAACTATGTGGCCTGCCCATTGCCACTGTAGCTTAGCGAATCGCTGAGCTATGTCAGTGACTTATTAAAAAGCTCAAAGTCACTCGGCGGGCGATCGAGCGAGCTATGCTTGTCTCTCTGCGTGATCGAATCAGAAATGAGGAGATCCGCAGAAGAACCTAAATATATTATAATTCAGTACCCTGACAAACAGCCACTGGAGTACCGTTGCATTTGGCAACGACTACAAAATGTTTTGCCTTAATTTTTTTTCCTTAATTCCATATAACCGTTATGTAATCTCTGAGATCAATGATCTACCATATTTCTTTCAGTTTTGATTTGCCAGATTTACGAGTACCTACAGATAAAGACAGTGTCTAAGTTTCACTATTGACGGTCAATAGGGATGATGACAGTTTTTTAAATTGTATATAAATTAAGAGTATGTTAATAGTAAAGCCATTTTGTAAAAGTAACAGGGTATCTGCGATCATTACTTTCGGAGCTACAGGGATTTAAAGGGTCAGGTTTGCGGCGCCGCCGCGGATCCCTGAAAAACGCCCCATACAAAATGGCACGAACTAATGACGTCGTAGGTAATGTAATGATCGTTAGATTTGTATGTGCGTTCAAACAAAATTACTAATATCTTGGTTATTTGTGCGTTTATGTTTATAGTTCATATATTAAAAAATGTCACATTTAATATAAGGAAGCTAAAACTGTATGAATTTTCATCTAATTACGATAAAAGATTTTTAATAGATTTTGAAATTTTATAATCTCATTTATTTTGCAAATATCCAGACAATCTTTGCTTTTTATGCATAAATTAATTAACATTGTCCTTATTTCCCCGAATGTATCATAAAAATCAATATATTCAAACCTAGTCACCATCCCCATTATTCTCACGTTTCTGAACAGCAAACGGCAGTACCCACGCGGCATACTATACAAGTCATGTACGCAGTGACCAACACACGATCAATTATAGTCATGGGTGCTACAGAAACGTGAGAATAATTGACCGTTTGTGGCTAGCATAAGTTCGGCACTACATAGTTAATAGTTATGCTTTAGGTCCGTCCTACAATAATAATCTAATCTCTTCCTTATTTATAATCTTCTTCTATAGTTTTTTATTGCTTATTGTACAAGCTGTTTCTACGAACGATTTAACAACCACAAACAGTTATTTCACTAACATTGTATATTATGTATTTCCTATTTATATTTGTTTAACTACCCAACTTTATCGTTGCAATGACATAATATACAATTGTACATTATGGCAACCTTATTTGTCTTATTTGATTTTTTTTTATGAAATTCATCATTATCAACCCATATTCGTCTCACTGCTGAGCTCGAGTCTCCTCTCAGAATGAGAGGGGTTAGGCCAATAGTGTGTGGGTTCGAATCCGGTCCGGGGCATGCACCTCCAACTTTTCAATTGTGTACATTTTAAGAAATTAAATATCACATGTCTCAAACGGTGAAGGAAAAACATCGTGAGGAAACCTGCATACCAGAGAATTTTCTTAATTCTCTGCGTGTGTAAAGTCTGCCAATCCGCATTAGGCCAGCGTGGTGGACTATTGGCGTAACCCCACTCATTCTGAGAGGAGACTTGAGCTCAGCAGTGCGCCAAATATGGGTTGATAATGATGATGCGTACCCTGGTTAAAATCTTTTGCATGCCACTGGATGTGATAATCACAAACGGCACTAAAAAGTCGCAGCAAAATTACAGTATCTAAGCGGAAAATTGCACTCCTCACATATACCTAAGGGTCTTGTGACCACGTTAGTGGATATTACCTATCAAAGGTTTCTTCCGAATAGGTATTATGATGTAATTAATACTCGTGTTTTTCCTTTGTCCGATAATGTGTTACTTAAAGTTGCCCGCTACACACGAATGCGGTTAGATTATTCATTCATAGTGTATTTTTTTTTTTTAATATCCAAAGTATAAATTCGTGACTTTTATGGTTTCCTCTTGTCTGAATAAGCTAGCTTCCAGGAATTACTATTAAATAACTATGATGAGTTATTTCAATTTATATGCTTCGCATTTAGATGCACTTGATACATAATATTTTTGCAAGTAATTTTAATTTTTTTCTTTGAATAAAAATCCTAATGTGATTTCAAAATATTAATAAAAAGGTACAGAATATCCAACAGTTATTCAATTTTGCATTAGTGCATCAACTAATTTGTATGAAGATTTGGAAATATATAGTCAACACGATCTGTCTGTGTGACTGTGTCTGTGTGTCGATTTCCGAAAGTACTGAACTTTCTGTGCGATTTTTACAGAATAAATTAGTTTAGTAAACTTTCGTAAATGGTTAAAGAATTTTTCAAATCGATTCAGTACTTTCAAAATCTATTCAATGCAGTCAAGGGCTAACTTGTAAATAATGAAAAAAAAAGCAATGATAGTTTCTGAATTACGAAATGTGTGCGAGCTACTTATCAAAGTAGATCGCACACATATCGGCCATAGGTAGTTTATAAATACGTTATCTAATGTAATTATTTCTTAATAATTAATTAAGCGACAATAACATTAATCTCAGTAGGTAATACATTAAAATTTTAAATGACCATTCTTGTTATAAATGTGCTTAGATGTGAAAACCATTAGACAATTAGTCTATTATGAAACAAATACCTATCTGTGATCAAGTACATATTTTTATTATCTCATAAATGTAGATTATTAATTAAAATGCCATATACGTATAGGTATTCGATATCACGATGTGACGTCATATAGATTTTACATAATATTTATAAACTTTTTTGTTTGTAAGGGTCCAATACTGTATATTAACTAGATGGTACGTATACTTGGTGGTTCTTCTTTGCTTGTAAAATTGCAACTAACCGTGACCGAAACCTACTATCAGACCATCGCATCAGATATACGAGATTTTAAAAAAATATTCCTAAAGTGGCTAAGCTAGAATAGAAGCCGGGACCTTACTTACTTACGCCTAAACTGACTTTTATGCTAAAGTGAATAGGCATCTTCTAGATGATCGCGCTCCAACTTGACCGGATTACAGCTATCAATCAGGCATAATTTATTTATTTATTCAGGAAAATTAATTGCAATTAAAATAATTAAATTAAATTAATACATTGAGTTCATGTTTATATTTTTTGATCATTGTTAGATTACATTAGGCATTCATCATCATCATCATCATCATCATCATCATATCAGCCGATGGACGTCCACTGCAGGACATAGGCCTTTTGTAGGGACTTCCAAACATCACGATACTGAGCCGCCTGCATCCAGCGAATCCCTGCGACTCGCTTGATGTCGTCAGTCTACCTGGTGGGGGGTCGGCCAACACTGCGCTTACTAGTGCGATTAGGAGATGGACCGACGAGGCTCTGGCGACCGACAAATGGCGGTATATCCATTTACAATGGCTAGATTTTCAAATGGCACAGGCAGGTGTCGGGCAGCAGCGACACCGGTGCGAGAAATCTGGTCCTGCGCTGACCAACCCGCATGCCCAGCGTGGTCAGTATCGGGCAAACCTTTGTAGATGGACCAACAAACTAAATTAGGCATTCATGCTTAGTTAAATACTAAAAGATTTCCACAACGTTCACAATTTTTACAGAGTATGTATAATGTATATATTGTCATTACAATACAATCTAAGATATAAAGTTTATACAATATATAAAAAAATATTTACAAGCTAATTTCCATAAGTAATTTAATTTAGAGGTACAATTATATTTCAAGTTTGGCATGAGAAGTCCAAATACTGTTTCAGGTAAATTATAATTAAAATTAAAACCAATTGAATTTAAAAATGTCAGTTATTTATGTATACGTTTAAAAGTTCAAAATTAAATAATGTCAATTAATACAATTAAAGTTAAATATTAAACAAAAAAAACCATTGGTACAAATAAAAGAAAATAATGTTAAAAAATAGTACAATTAAAAGTTCAAAAGTCAATTTATATATTACTTAATTGTAGTCAAACGGAAGCCTATTTTTTCATTTAAAATTTAAAAAAAAACTTGTGCCGAACGTTGAACACACATTTTTGTCGTAAACCAAAAATGAATCCCCAGTTGACCGCGAAGACGTAAATCGTAATTTCTCTTCGAGTTTTTACAATGCACAAAACAGGAAACCTAAGAGTAAACTGCGCTCGTACGGACGAACGTTTTTGCAAAAAGTTAATAACTAGCGTTCGACCTCGCCGACCACGAAATACTGCAAAACGAAATCAAAAGTTTAACTTTTAAAACGAGATATTCGTAGATGCCCGAAAATGTTATACCCGCGAACATGCGAAGCCTTAACCGTCATTCGCACGAGAGTTTTTTTAACCGGCGGTTAAAAAGCGTGCAAATATAGTACGAAGTTAAATTAAGGTCTATTTACAAACGCCCAAAATTGAAAATGCTACACTGCTCGATAAAAAGCGTCGTGTTTTAAAAACGCTGTCGTGTGAACATATATTTGGAAATGCATTTGTTGTATTTGAACGTTTTTTTACGTCCGCTAAAAAAACTCTCTTGCGAAATAGGGGCTTAAAGTTATAACTTTAACAGTGTCTAGCTTAGGGTTGCCACAAAGCGACTAAATATGACGAAGAATTATTATTTATTGGTTTAAAACATTGATTCAATGCTCCATTGGTCAATAGCGTGAGAAAAAAAATGGGGATTCACAATTCGTATAAATATTCAGCTGACCTTACATATTTTTCCCATTTTCCGCAAAACAATATTCAACGTACTTTTAAGTTCTCTTTCTCTTCAATAGGGCACTACAATACAACGATCTAGTTAAACAGTTTAATTGAAAAAAAAAATGAAAAAAAAATCATCTGATTACAAAAATATAAAGCGTACAGACCAAACTAAAAAGCGACAAATAACATAATAATATTATGTTATTTAAGTTTGAAGGCAAACAACCCTTTTAAACAAAATGAAAATTCAAATCGGTCCTTCGAGTAATCGAGTAACATGCATACCAAAAAAAATACTCGCATTTAAAACCTCCTCCCTTTTTTGAAGTTTGATAAAAATAAAAATAAATAGAAAATGCTAAAAATAATAAGGTCCAGTCATCGTACTATTCTCTTCATCAATCTAGGGTTCTGCGGTTCTATGAGATAAATAACCGTTACTTAAGTAGCTAATAAATTAATAATTCGAGTATGCTGATCTCTTGCACTATTTGACTACATACACGAGTATATTGATGCAAGTTATAGGCTATCTACGTGACAGGAATGAAACCGTGAGACCAATGTAAAAACGTAAACCTTAAACAATGTACACTGGCACATTGTTTAGAAATACGTATCCGATTTGAATGTGCTATTTACCGAAACAAGAATGATAATTTACTTATTAAACTAAGTACAAGTAATTTGCTGTTGATTATTTTGTCTCTGTGAAATGCATTTACGTATCTCGATCGGACGCTCCGCAAGCAGCACTGAGCAGCAAGGCTCTAAGTAAAGCTTTACTTAGAGCCTTGTTAAGTAGTGATAGCTAAGTAAAGCTTAGCTCTAAGTTAAGCTTTACTTAGAGCCTTGTTGTAAAAACTATTCGTTTCTAAAATCTCATCAATATAATATACTATATTTATATTGATGTATTAGTTTCAAAACATTCAAGTGCTTACGAGTGCTTAAACGATACTAAAATAATGATTTTTAAAAGTTATGTCTTTAATAGTACTTATTTTGACTATTAAAAAAAAACTGACTTCTTTTTTTATCCCGAAAAATGAGGATTTTGTGTAAAGTTGAACTTCACTGGTCGCAGGTAGATTAATAAAATTATAACAGCAATTTGTTTACTTTCAAGTCATCATTACACAATAACATAGTAAAGAGAAACTCCATGAGAATTTTGTGACTTGAGCTACATTTTTTCGTCGTATCTTAATCAGTTCTGGTCTTTTCAATATTACGTTGGTTAGCGAGACGCCATTCAAAACGACTGTATTGAGAGGAGCAAAAATTTTATTCAATACTTCGGTTCTCGCCTTGCACTTTTTTTTTTATCTCTTATTGTGCGAAATTGTATAACAGGTTACGTAATTATTTTATTTTTAAATCTTCAGGGTTGTCATCACGTAACCAACATTGAAAGGCTATTGTTACAATAAATTTAGTCATTTATAATTTAAATATTTTATTTAATAGATAATTTCATTAATTTTTGTATTTGTTTTACCATTACTTTTTTACGTGTGTTCTTAATGTAAATTCCAGAAAATAACATTAGCTATTAGTTATTTTAATATTTTAAAACCTATCCCAGATGTTAGGACTTTTACTGTTCTTGCTTATTTATAACTAGCAGATGCCGCGTAGTTTTACCCGCATGGTTACCGTTCCCGTAGGAATACAGAAATAATATATAGCCTATAGCCTTCCTCGATAAATGGGCTATCTAACACTGAAAGAATTTTTCAAATCACAAAAGTATTTCCTGAGATTAGCGAGTTCAATCAAACAAACAAACAAGCAAACAAACTGTTTAGCTTTATAAGATTAGTAGGTATAGATTTATGTTCTATGATTTTCAATAGTTATGTATGGTTTCAGTTTTGTTTACCTACTTATTTGTCTTCTAAGTATTTCTACTTTAATACTACTTAGGGATAGAATTTGGCTTTAGCAGTTTCACCCGCCATAACAAAATTCAATTAAACAAATTGTATGTATCTAGATAGTCTTTATGATTGATATGGCAGAAGCAAAACTATTTCAAATTCAAACGATAGCTCCGGATATTCGTGCGTTTTAACTAACAAACAAAAAACTTTTCATATTTATTAAAAAATATTTTTTGTCTAAATGAAACATTCAAAGACTATAAATATAAAAACTGGAACAATAAATTAACAAAAGGCGTGACAAAAACAATTATAAATTACAATTGTTTTTGTGAATTCAATATTGTCATGTGTTCAAATAAAGCATTTGTGACGTATTTTTTTTAATGAACACAATTGTTTCAATAATGTGGTCTGCCGATACAAAAAGTGACCTATCTAGTTTATTTTTAGTCGCCATAGCTTGGACCCGCGGCTCCACCGCAATTATTACAGTAATAGATCGTGTAATGAGTTGCTGCCATGCTATTTCTAGCGAATGCCTCTCGCCTTTACCAAGTTGTACGACACAGTGTCTTAATAACTTTATTTAAGTTTTTTACTCGAGCGCGGCATAACGTAATGGAATGGTTACTATTTTAGATGACTTAGTTTACAATCTAAGTGAAATAAATTAATTTAGATTTAAAAAAGTTACTTGACCAATCTCTAAAGGTTAGCCTGTGTGGCTAAGGATCATATTATGGTCCTGCGGGTTGGAGTTCTTGGTTGAGCAATAAATTTTTGAGATTTTTTTTCTTCCAAGAAACTCTCAGCCCGGAAGAGTTGGTAGTGTAAGTACAAACTGGTCTCGAAAACCACGTTTAGTTGTTAGTCTATGTCAGACCTACATCAAAAAGGTTACGTTATAAATATGTTAGTAATGATTATTATATTTTATATATGAAGGTTACAGTTGCCCATAAAATTAGCGTCATTTGAGGTTTTTAACACCTACTTATATCATACATTTTGGATCGCATTCCTTGCATATCCTACGAAGTGTTGTTGTCTTGTAATAGGCTATGGTTTTCCCCTTTACTTTAGAGAGATGAATTCTTTCTTTTCTTTCATTCCTTTTCTTCCCTTTAGGTGGACCATATTCGTATCCCTTCAACTATTATTATATTAAAAATAATAATAAATAATAAATAATAAATAAATGATTTATTGAGCAAAAAACATTTTTATACAGAATAGGTTGAAACGGCAGTTGTGCTAAAATCTATAAAAGATTTTGTGTTACAACCACCATCTCTTCACGAACGAAGATTACAATATTTTTAGCTGCAGTACAAGTACAATTAAAAACTATAAAAAATAATTAAATTAAATTAATTAAATTAAATAAACTATTAAAATTAAAAATTAAATATAAAACAAAAAAGTATTAAATTGTGATTTAGTTTATAAGGTAGCTTATATAATCAAATTTATACATAACTTATAATTTTTCCAATTTATATATAATTTGAGTTACAAATACAATTAAAACTTAATATATGTGCATTTGTAATTTATACCAGTTTTATTTTAATAATTTAAAGGTAGCGTATGCGTATGTGTGTGTGTGTGTGTGTGTGTGTGTGTGTTTTTTTTTTTTTTTTTTCCTCAGAGGTTTCGGAAAAATACATTTACGTATCATCAGGGCTTGATGGTCTGCCCCGGTAAGTCGGGCTCGGGTAACCACTACCGACTAAAAAACCTCCTCCTCTGGTCTTCGGCCTCTGTGACCCCCGCGGACCCGCCGTTAGGCATTACTTCGCGGGGAGAGGGTCTTGCGCTACTGCTTCTTCAGGTACTTAATGCTTCGGATCTTTCAATGCGGCGAAGTTCCTGAAGAACTTCTGTCGCAAACACGCTTGTTGCCTCCCAGGCTTCCTTCGACGACGTCATGTCTTTAATTACATATTCTGGCCTACTTCTGTGTTTCAGAATATTCTCCCAGGCATTGCGTGCTGTATCAAACCTAGGACACGTGAAAAATACGTGTTCTGCGTCTTCGTTGACTCCGGAACAGGACGGGCACTTCGGGGATGTATTGTGCTTGTGTTTATACAGGTATTCACGAAAACACCCATGCCCTGAGATCATCTGTGTTAGGTAATAATTGACTTCTCCATGCTTGCGGTCTAGCCAGACATCTAGTTTGGGAATAGGGCGATACGTCCACCTGCCATTTTCAGAATTATCCCACCTTTTTTGCCATCGCCTCCTGCTGTTGCGGCGTTCTTCACATTATATTTCTTCAGTGCTCTGGTTTCTTGATGATTTTCGATGGTAAAGAGCTTTTCGTTCTTCTGCAAGTTCTTCGATTGGCAACATTCCAGCAATTACGCATGCTGCATCATCAGACACCGTGCGAAAAGCGCTAACAACTCTCAAAGCACTCAGTCGGTATATTGGCACGAGTTTTCTCCGTGATGCTTGTATACGGAGTGTATCACCCCATATGGAGATTCCATATGTGAGGACAGATGTGACCACAGATGACAGTAGTGTCCTCCTCTTCTGTTTCGGACCTCCAATATTAGGCATCAGGCGTGATAAAGCTGCTCTTACCACCGACGCTTTGGCACCTACGTGTTCAGCTTGCTGTTTGAAGCTCAGACGAGCGTCAATCATCACTCCCAGGTAACGGATGAACGGTTGAGATGTGTGTGTGTGTGTGTGTGTGTGTGTGTGTGTGTGTGTGTGTGTACATGAGAGTGGGCGTGCTAGTAAGTTTAAGTTATTATCTAAGAATCTTTAGCAATTTTTCAGTTTCATCGTAATCTAATGTTTGAAGCCAGGTTTTAACATTGATTCTACAAGTATTGTTAGTCAATGAACGCAATTCCATTACTTTGCTAGCTACATTGTAAAGATGCTTTCCAAGAAATGATAAATGCTTTTGAGCAAAGCTGGTTCTACAATGTTTAACATCACAAATTTTGTCTTTCCTCCGTCTGTATTTAATATTATGTTTAAAATTATTTTGTTTATGTTGACACATTATAATATTAAGTATAAACAATTGCCTAACTGTTAGGACTTGACAATGGCTATATAGATCACGAGTAGGGTAATCAAAAGGCCTACATGTAGCTACTTTTAGAACCAGCCTTTGAGCTCTTTCAAGAGGAAGCATATGAGATGTACAAGCTCCTCCCCATGCAGTGATACAGTAAGTTAGAATGGACTCACACAGTGAAGTATACACACATTTCAAGGTCTTATAATCAACCACACTCCTTATGTTCTTAAATATAGCAGTTAACTTCCTTACTCGTTGAGTGACAGTATTGATATGTGGTTGAAAGGATAGCTGGCTATCAATTATCACTCCTAGATACTTCACTGTATGAGCTATTTCCAACGGTAGGCAAGAGCATTGAGTATAATTTCTAGTAAGACATACACTAGAGTGAGTCAGTTTAAGAGAAGGATTGTTAGTCAGAGATGTGTTTCTTATGCTGAAGCAGATATATTTACTTTTAAGTGAATTTAGTGTAAGCCTATTAACAATGAGCCATTCATTGACTTTATTTAAACCTGTTTGAGCTGTGTTATAAACTTCAGTCCAGTTTTTACCTTTGAAAAGAAGAACCGTGTCATCAGCATATGTTATTATTTTTCCATTAGCCAACTGTATGTCGCAAAGGTCATTTATAAATGCCAAAAATAAGGTCGGTCCGAGGATGCTTCCTTGAGGAACTCCATAAAGAATGTCTGATTCGTGACTTACGATACCACCTACTCTAACACTTTGTTTATACATAGTATATGTAGGTATGTAACAGGTGTTGTCTACGTCATTGTCGACTTAGATATCCATAATAATGTCTTTACTGAGCAAACATACACGTATTTCGACTTACGGAAATATATGACGCTAACCATAAAAAAATATTCAATACTGTAACTCGTTTTCAACATAACACATACTAGTATGTACTCACGTAAACTTGTACGAGTAAGTTGTAATACTTTTTTTATTAATATGCAAATTGTATTCACTTTCACGTGTTTATGCTTCGCTCCATATACATTATTAAATATTTAACTAAAAGTAAAACCCCCGAAGGAGTTGAAGAATGCCGTCTGATGGATGGAGCTAATATGCTAATGTCCACATAGTTATATGCGATAACACGCTGTTTCGTATGACGCGATGTTATGGTAATACATGTCGGATGTTGATGTATGTATGTTTCTATCTATCATAGGCTCGATATACCCTTGAATTTACAACTTATGTGAATGTATTTCACTGATTTGTTACTCTCATTTATTTATAAACCTTTTTTTTTTTAATTTTTAACTATATATAAAATCAAAAATGGAAAACATGATATTTATGCGATATGCAATTTTACTGATTCGTTATCGTTGTTATTATGAGTGTTCATCGTGATTTTCTCAAAGTTTTTTTTTTTGTTTTTGTTTTCTCAAATCGTACTTATTTTATTTTAAAATACATCTTCACTAAAGGGCTTGTTTATCTATCTATGTACTTATTTATTTCATATGGTTATTATCTTTTTTGGTATAAGTTTTATTTAAATAAAAGTATTGTCTATGTTTAATTGTATTGTTATTGTGCAAGCTCATAGAGTCATCTTCTATATTTTCTTTTGTTTAGTTTTATATAAAAACACATTTGTATTTTGTATTTGTATACGGTCTACATTGTACCTACACTTAAACAATTTCAACACGTTGGACGTTTTAAGTATTGTGTTATGTGTAGGTAGTTCAAATAAATACAAACGTTAAATTGTCATAAAAACTTAATTTAGTAATATAGGTACTACCGACGATTGACGAAGCAACTTTTCCGCCTTGTTGATTTTGCTTAACCATGGGTTATTGTCGCGGTGACCACAATAGTCCAGTTACATTATACATTTGGAAAAGCAAATGAACCGAGCAAGATGAGTTTTGGATATGACGTGGGGGAGCATAGAAAAGTCTTATTTCAAATTCTCGACCAAGATTTCTAATGTGCATTTTGCGCCATCTTTAAAAAAGGTTTGAATTGAGATTTGTTACAATAAATCTGTTTTGAAAATTACGAAATTTCTTAGTCGTATTTTCCGACAATGACATCAGTATAAAGCAATGAGTATTACAATGTATACTCCTACATACCTATGTAAGTATAAGTATACATTGTCTCTACAAGTGATTGACAAATTATAATTCAATACGTAATAGTACAGTTTAACAAACAGGTCTCAACTCTGACCTAGGTAAGTAGCTAGTAGCTAGGTATAAGCTAATTTCTGTATTTTCAATAGACACAAACACAGTGTAATAAAATTTGATAGTCGCTCGTGTTTATTCAGAACCCAGATCCACATTTCCTAACCCCGATGTGCGGTTTGGACGCGGATCGCTATTGCACCACGTTGTGTTTAGTAATGCAACGCGAATAATGCGAATGGAAACAAGCCCAAGCTCATTGTCCTTAAGTTTAAAGATATTCTGTTTCTTTGCTTTAATGACGTGGTATTTCGAAGAACACAACTTTGCAGGATTTTTAACTCTAAAAAAATGTTTATATAATGATTTATTTATTTTGCTATCATCCGCGACGAACCCATGCGACAACGTCACCCAGGTCCGACAAAATACTCTACGTACGTTTCACACCGAAACCGGAGCATCCTCAGGAGATGTTGACTCTACAACGTGCAACTGCACTCTCAAAATCATTATAACGCCTGCTTCTATCCAATATTTAAAAAATGTGTTTTTACGCGCTTTTTTTTTTCAAGTAATATAATTTCAAAATTTATTTAAAAAGGACATGTTACAGACCTGCAGTTTTAATTGAATAACCGAACCGTTCAGTTAAATCGTTCGTGTGTAGTGTCAGTCAGTTTTTAACTGTACAGATTTTTCTAATGATTTTGATAGAAAATTCAATTAGATAAAACTCTACAGTTAAAACTGAAAGTCTGTAGCGCCTCTTAAATTTGCCACGAATTTTTTTTGAAATTTAAAAAATAGCCTACAAAAAATTCCGAAATATCACGTTATTGAAGCAAAGAGTCGATTTATACTTTAAATAATCAATTTAACATAATTTCGGGAGATTAAATTCAATGTATAATTTATAATTTGTGTTATACAATGTACTTTTAAACTTTTCTTAAAATGCAAAAAAATACCTTTAGTAAGTACAAAAATTCCTCAGGTAGACTTTTGTAACTGTAGTACCTATTGCTACTTGTATATATAATATATATTCTTTAATTTTGGGTAATCTTAATTTATGTGATTCTGTTTCGTGTTTTTTATTAATTTTGTTGTAAAAGTAATTTGTATATGATGTCCTTACAATTTATTGAGGCCGATGCAACTGTAAAGATTATTTCAAACTCTACGAGTAACTAAAAATGCGTGACACAGTCGTAAACTTTCATGGTACAGAGTTATGTTATTTATGGAAAAGTTTTTAATGCTGGGTTTTAAAATTTTACAATTACGCAGAGTTAGTATACTAAACTTAAACATTTTTTTTTTATTCCTTACAAGTTAGCCATTGACTACAATCTCACCTGATGATTTATTCCATATTAGATTGTATCACGTGATGATACAATCTAATATGGAAGCGGGCTAACTTGTTAGGAGGAGGATGAAAATCCATATCCATACAAGGCATCGTACCACAACGCTAAATCGGTTGGCAGTATGTCTTTGCCGGTAGCGTCATAACTAGCCACCGCCGAAGCCATTAATAATTTATTAAACTACGTGTATTCTTAATTCCGGTCATTAAAATACATATACTTGGTATAATCCTACTAATATTAAAAAGAGGTCAATTTTGAAGTTATACGGGTTTGTAAATTTTATCCCCGTGTACCCGCGGGACCTAAAATTTAAGACGGTAAGTGCGGTGGATTTACAAGATGGAGGTCCTGGGTTCGATCTCCGGCTGGGCCGATTAAGGTTTTCTTAATTGGTTCAGTTCTGGCTCGTGGGAGGCTTCGGCTGTGGCTAGTTACCACCACACCAGCAAAGGCAGAACCCCAAACGATTTAGCGTTCCGGTACGATGCTGTGTAGAAACCGAAAGGGGTATAGATTTTTATCCTCCTCCTAACAAGTTAGCCCGCTTCCATCTAAGATTGCATCATTACTTTCCATCAGGTGATATTGCAGTCAAGGGCTAACTTGTAAATAATAAAAAAAGAAAAACGCGGGTGAATCCGTAGGGCGTCTGTATATTGTAATTTGTATTAATTAGAAGAAGAGATCTTTAAATAAAAAATATGGCTAATGTCTTTCTTCTTACACAACACAAACTTATGTAGTGCAAGCATATAATTTAGAGATCAGTATCACACTGCTTCCATGGCAGATTCAATAGCGAGTATAATGAATCGACAAGATCGGGTGGCTGGTTTGTCAATCAGGGTTGCCAAATTTGTGATTTCTAAATAATTATGGTTGTTATGCTTAAAAAACTTGACCCCCAACACTTTCGTAATTGAAAATGTTGACAGACCTCTAATTACCATAAAACTTAATTAAAATAGTTTTGCCAAATCGTTACTAATCTGTTGTATTATCTGTTTATTCATTTTTATAAGAATTGGCTGTTTTATTTATTCATATTGTATGTAAAATATGTAAAAAAGAAAAATCTTGTATTTATAAACCTTTTAAACCTTGCGAACCTTATTTATCATCATCACCTTTTAGCGAATTATAATATCAGCATTCTTTGAACATAACATAATAACAAGATTCTTTGAACTATATGTATATTTCATTTAAATTTAAAATAATAATAATTTAATGAAGCATGCTTATGTTTGTTCTTCACAACTGATTTAATAAGTAAAATATAACTATTTATTATAGAATTTTTCATTCAAATCTATTCTAAGTTCTATAATCTATAGAATTTGGCACCCACTTAAATATCATTACTTTTGTTGGCATAATCGATAACGACACATATTTGATAAATGGAATTTGGCTCCTATTTTCACATTTATGTTTTGATGGGATAGAATATACTAAGGCCAATTTGTTTATTAAAGCGTTGCTGGTAAGTGACAGCCCTGAAGGCATTCTACATATCTATGCATTAACTGGTTTGCCCGCTATGTCCGCCGTGGAAAGTAAATATTTAACTTCCAAGAAATTTTGGTCACCACGTATCTTTTAACCAGTTGCCATGTGCATTATTATGAACCGCCACGATGAATAAAATATTTATCTGGAATTAAGGATTATTAAATTCTTACTATGGATTCAACAACATTACAAAATAGACAATAGTATTTTGTTGCTTTTGCACTATTTCAATGTCAAAAACTAAAAACAATTTTGGCCAAATGTGACACAGACATTGATATAGCTTGGCAACTTCGTTCGTAACACTCACGATGAGCCGCGCAGGCCGGGGGGCGTGTAGCGATGAATGAAAAACAGACCACTGATTCACCTCACTTACCCGCACGCACGATAACACCGGTCGATCATGGGAGTGTCATAAACGAACTTGTCAGACTGTAGATGATTCTATTTTATTCTGAAAGTATAAAAATACTGAGAAGAAAAAGTCTCAGTCCGTAGTCGAGATACTCTCAACACTACATTGTTATTTTAATGTAGGTACCTACATATTAGCATATTTTCAAGCGATTCGTTTTTCCCCTTAGCAATTTTTTCATCTTTTAACAACAGTTTTTCCCTATTTCGATTAATAAAATACTTTAGGTATTTAACCTCGTTCTTACAAAGCATTCCTAATATAGTTATTATCGGACCTACAAAGACATATTTTAGAATAGCTGTCGCCGCGCGGTTTCACCCGCGTGGTTCCTGTTCCCGTAGGAATACTTGGATATTATATAGCCTTCCTCGATAAATGGGCTATCTAACACTGAAAGAATTTTTCAAATCGGACCAGTAGTACCTGAGATTAGCGCGTTCAATCAAACAAACAAACAAACAAACATTATCGGACCTACAAAGACATATTTTAGATATAGTTTGTTTGAAGGATCAACAGAGGCTTTTGTCAAATGATCAAGTTGCTTAAATTCTCCTTTGACAAGTTATTTAGCTGGTATGTATATAAGTGTATTGTAAAGGACATGGCCGAAAAATGACATTGCGTTTACACGTACTTAGCAAGTGTATTTATATAAAAAAAATAGAAAGATAAATTAGCACATAATTCTTAACCTCTCTGAACTTCTCAGTTTTTATTTAAAAATAAAAAGATTGCAATATGAATTCGTCCACATCCAATGCTTCTGCCCAAAGAATATATTATACTCGCGCTAATCTCAGGAAGTACTGGTCCGATTTGAAAAATTCTTTCAGTGTTAGATAGCCCATTTATCGAGGAAGGTTATGAGATATATATAATCCCCGTATTCTTACGGGAACGGGAACCAGGCGGGTAAAACCGCGCGGCTTCAGCTAGTAATCAAAATAAAATCTATACCATGCCTAAAGGATTTAGGTATAGTATCGTTTAAATAACTACTTACACTTCAATTTTTTTATATTATGTTTATACGTCTGGTTATATAGAGAGCAATCAATTCATGTTATTAATGAAGCACGACAATACTTATTAAATCTGATTTATACAAGCTCATAGGTATTTTTACTAAACACTGCCACAGTACTGTGACACTGCTAAACATGTAACAATTATTTGTAGGTAGGCGTTATAGATATTATACATTTTATAATGACACAAAGTATTTTGTTTTTATATATCCTTTGAAAATAATCTTGTTTTTTATGTAAATAACCATTGCAGTACAGGACAATTTAATTTTTGTCGGCCGCTTACTTGGAAGATGTACCTACATTTTTTTCCACATAGGTAAACGTACTTTAACGTACGTTTTTTTACAGGTAGGTAAACGTACTACACCGCTAAATCGCTTGGGGATACGTCTCTACCGCTAGGGTGGTAACAAGCCACTGGTAATACACCTATCTACCACCAGATCAGGCCTATTTTGTATATATATTTTAGTGGTTTTAGTAGGTCACATATTCAGCGGTGGATATTTTTCTCGGTGTACGATTCTGAATAATTCGATAAAAATGTGGCCTACTATTACTTAATCCATGTCAGGTTACCGTAACCATCTATATGATATTGTGAAGCGCCATAAGTGCTTTACTATCAGAATAATTATTTATTTATACTATAGGTACTTATAAATCTTGCAATACCTAGAGCTCGTCATTATTTTGAAGACGAGCCTACGACGGTCAGCGGTCAGCGAGCCAGCGCGGTTCACCATTTTGCAACATAGTACATAGGAGCGGACGTTTCGCGCGAAATAAACATGACAGGTTTAAGTCTAGTCTGTTGTAATGACAACATCTGCGAGTTTAATATTTATAGTAATTTAATATACACATTTTTAGCATCATAAAATACCAAATATCATTTGTGTAAATTGAAATTAGTAACTCATACAAAAATCGGCCATGTCCTTTTGTATGTAGATTTTTCTGAAAATTGGCCTCATGAGTTCTCCATAATGTTCCACATTTTTGGGCCCGAGTTTTTATGAAAACTGAGGCCCATGATTGGTTCAGGCTTTATAATGTAAAGTTGGTCCTGAAGCCAACTAAAAATGACAGCTTTGTTATATTGATTTAGATCGTACATACCACGTAAAGCCAATATTACACTCGAAATTGTTCTAATGTAAAAAATTCATCAGTAGAAAAATTTGACTAAAAGAGGTGGAGGTCGTCAAAACCAGCTGATAGAGTAAATTTGAAAAAAATGAAAAAAAAACGGCTTATCTGCATACCTACAGCCTTGTATTATACCTGCTTATAGTCATGTTCTTGCACAAATGGCGACACAAATTTTCCTGCTTAGAATTTTCCTCATTTGAATCTAGGCCAATTTAGTGTCTATTTGCCTAAAATTTTGTAACTTCTGCTGGCCTATTAACTATTTTGGTCTTTATTAATAACCTATAAAAAACATTAAATCAACTGAGAAATGTCACCTTCTTACTTTAAGATATCCACGAAGGGTTGTCACTTGGCACCGGATGACATTTGTTACATGAAATCTCAATTTCGTACCCATATGTTAAGTAACATACTTCAAAGTTAGTGAATTATTTTGCAGGGCGGGAGCAATATTCATTATCCAGTAATTTGAGAATCGTTTGATATACAAATTCCTATATGAATAATTGAGTAATAATGAATTATATTGCTATAATATCCAAATGATACATAAACACAAAATAGGTTTACTATTTCTGAATCATCATTCAGATAAGCAGAAAAGGGTGTAATGCAATTGGAACAGTACATAGGTATAAAATATACATATGAAAGGTCATTGAACTTTTGTTACGGTAACTTGCATCTTTAATTTTTAGTGCAAAAGTGCGACGCATTTATTTGTAAATGCTATTAGTACAAGATCCAGTGGTAACTACATCGACTTAGAAGTTACACCTTGAAGCCTTTTTTTTATTCTTTACCAGTTGACCCTTGACTACAATCTCACCTGGTGGTAAGTGATGATGCAGTCTAAGATGGAAGCGGGCTAACTTGTTAGGAGGAGGATGAAAATCCACATATCTGTCGGTTTCTACACGACATCGTACCGGAATGCTAAATCGCTTGGCGGTACGTTTTTTTAGGGTGGCAAATAGTCACGACCGACGCCTCCCACCAGCCAAAAAGCCTCAATAGCTCTGCGGTTAAGTTGGTGGATACAATAACGAGAGGTCGAGGATCCCCGCCTTTTCAAGTATGGTTGTCGAAAATATACGCGATCGTTTGGAAGGATAAAAAACCTTATTGCAATAAAATTCAATGTTCAAAATTTTTACAATATACCATGAATTTGAAATATAATAAATATATTACCTATGTATTTTTCTAAGTTTGCCAATCCGCATAGGGCCAGCGTGGTGGACTATTGGCCTAACCCCTCTCATTCTGAGAGGAGGCTCAGCAGTGAGCCGAATATGGGTTGATAACGAACTTTCGCGGCCTAGTCAATTCAAACAAACAAACAAAATTTTCCTCTTTGTAATAGGTATTAGTATAGATAGGTTAGATAGGGTCTGGCGCCTGCTAACATGATTCCTTATTCATATATCGGAAAGAAAATATCAAGAAATTACGCTTTATACTTGGACGATCTAGACTAGACTCTGGTCTCTTGACATCTTGATCAAGACACTTTAAGGTTTAAACTTTTAAAGTATCGTGATCTAAAGCCACCTCGGTCCAAACTCCATGATTAGCTATCGTACTTGTGGAGCATCCTTGAGCCTCATCATCACCTATTATACTTATTAACTGAAGATTACTCGAACTTTGATAGGTCCTATATCAACCTCTCAAAGTGCAATTCTCTGACTTAGATTTGTAAGTTGAGATCTTGGACTATAATTGGTCCATCAATGTGACATGTTGTATAACGTTGTCCAGTTTTTAGCATCGCGCCGAGTCGCCAGGCGCAGGGCGTGATTACATCAACCATGCTGCTTACGATGCCTATTTACATATTGCTATTTCTGTCTGCAACTCTAAATTGAGTTGTCGGCCGGGCTAAAAATAACCGGCGGTAGTCATTTTGATTAGGTTCGATTTTAAGTTATTTTTATCTTTCGATAGTCATTGCACTCATTGTCATTTGCCTATGCTTAAATAGAAGCAATGAGGAATAGAAGTTAATAAGGAATAGTGTATTTTTCTAACTGTGGTCCGTGGCTTATAGATTGGCAATAAAGTGCGTTGACCTTTCGGTGGTTCAAGCAGGTGTTAACAACATTTTGGAAACTTCATAGTGATCTTTAATTCATACAAAGTACTGCAAATAGAACAATATTTTGTTGTTATGTATTGGATGCTATGCCCTACATTTTATAACAAAAAAAAAAATACGGAAGTATAATTAATTAGCGCTCCCAGCTCTGTTCGCGTGAAATTTTGTGATTCAGAAATTCCGTATGAACCTTGAATTATTTAGGAATAATCAGTAGCTCTTGTGAAAAAAAATGTTAACTCGAATTAGCGGTTTACGGCTAAACCGCGTAAAAAAGGCAGGCGACTTTTTGCATTTATAATATTAAAATGGAGATATCAAAAATCAAAATTCATCTATTTCAAGTAGGCTCAATTTACAAGCACTTTTGACACGTCAGTTGACTATTTGTAAAGATGTCTACCATTATACATATAATTATATATCTAAGTGTAACTACAATATTCGGCAATTATCTGTTTTTAAAATTATATAAATAAAGTCGTTGTTCTCATAATCATTAATTCTCAAAATCTTACCTCTTAATCACACTTTTTATAGGGCAAGTCCTTAAAGAGTGAATTTTAACCTTGAATACAAATTCTGACTGAGATCTCGAATCTGCCACCAGATCATACCCCACCCCTACCTTGATATTTTTTTCAGTTATATCAAACAGCACAACGTCGGCTAGTTCGACAAGTAGCCTGCATCAATCGAATGGCTTACGGGTTCATTTATAAATAGTATCAAAACTGATCACGACAACAACCGACCGTGGTCGTGGTCACCGCCGCGCGCCGTCGCCTGCCACCGCCGGTGTCAACTTACGCGATGTGAATTAAAAATTGCATACACCTCTCGGGTTGCAGCTATGACACGTCGCCTGTACGTCTGCACTATTTGATACCTAACGTCATCAAGTACATATTGTTTGAACAAAACCTCTGATTTGAACGAATCTTTTTGACCGTAGCTAATTCAGGCCCGCAAAGGGCCTAAATAATCTTCGGCTTAGGCTTAAGATCTTATCTAGGGATAGTGCAAAAAAATATTTCTTAATTTAAACTTTATAACACTAGGAATGATGAAAGTTTTATAAATTAAGAGTATGCCAATAGTACCTAAAGCAATTTTGTAAAAGTAACAGGGTATCTGCGATCATTACTTTCGGAACTACATGGATTTAAAGGGTCAAATTTGCGGCAATGCCACGGATCCCTGAAAGTAGCCCCATACAAAATGGCACGAACTAACGACGTCGTAGGTAAAAAATTATCGTTAGATTTGTATGGGCGTTCAAACAAAATTACTAAAATGTTTGTTATTTGTACGTTTATGTTTATATTTCACTAGTAGTTCCTGAGATTAGCGCGTTCAACCAAACAAACTCTTCAGTTTTATAATATTAGTATAGATTTATTAAAAAGTGTTACATTTAATGTAAGGAAGCTAAAACTGTATGAGTTTTCATCTAATTACAATAAAAGATTTTTAATCGATTTTGAAATTTTATAATCTTATTTATTTTGCAAATATCCAGACAATCTTTGCTTTCTATGTATAAATTAGTTAAAATTGACCTGATTTACCCGAATATATCATAAAAATCTATATATTCAAACATAGTCATCATCCCCATTATATGAAAAGTGGGCTCTCATTACAATGAAACATTACTTGCGAGTCGACTATTACTTACTATTCACTTATGGAGGCATGACAATTGCAATTTAACAGGCCATTGTTCCGCGCTACGTTTTTTACTCAACCTTTGCTAAGTAATCACACTTTATTTTTATATCATTACGCATTTCCAGGTGGAGAAACCGGTCACCGAAGGTCTCTCGCACAGAACGAGGGACCAATGGGAGATCGATCGCTCGTCACTGAAGTTCGTCCGGAAACTCGGCCACGGACAGTTCGGCGAAGTGTGGGAAGGGTTGTGGAACAACACCACGCCGGTCGCCATCAAGACGCTGAAATCGGGCACAATGGACCCTAAAGACTTCCTCGCCGAGGCGCAGATAATGAAGAAACTTCGGCACAGCAAACTTATCCAATTGTACGCAGTGTGTACGCTCGAGGAGCCGATATACATTATCACGGAGTTGATGAAGAACGGCTCGCTCTTGGAATATTTACAAGGTACGTGTTTTTTTTTAAATATTCAGTGACAAGTTACTGAGTATTGAACAACTAACTTTTTAATTGTAAGTAATCAAAAGTAAAACCAACTGTGGTTTGTGTTGCACTATGGTTAGGCTTAATTTCAATGTGTTGTTTGTTGAATAATAAATAAATAAATAAAATAAATAAAAGTTATTCTCGACTCTGATACGATCGGTCCAATTTATTTGTCTAAAGATTTAGTTCGAAGGATGTGCGCACTAGAATATAACACTATACCTATTAAAATACTCTGCGATTTATTCGGCCAACTTTTAATTTTATGAATATGTCTACTGTAGCTCTAGGCCCTAACATGCGAAATGCGAATGCAAAGACATATCTCGTGAAGAGAAATGTACAAATTTTCGACCAATCTCTTTCATCCAAACGCAATGATAGTGATGGCTATACTTTCGGTTGCGCCGTAATTGATTGACTTTTGTTTATTTTTTCTTAAGAAATACGTCATTTGGTTGCATGTCAGGGCGACTTGTTTACGATCACACCTGATGTTAAGTGACAATGCAGTCGTAAGATAGAAGCGGGTTAGCTTGGAAGAGGTATTTATTCAATCCATATACCTTTGACGATTTCTACGCGACATCGTTACGGTACGCTAAATCGCTTAGTGCGTCTTTGGCGGTAATAATAGTTTGGCAATTTCGTTGATGACAATCCCATGATATGCGGGCGACGGGAGGAGAAGGACCGGTCCTCCCGCGTACCATCGGGAGTGTTGCGAACGAATTTGCCAAGCTATAGCAACCGTGCCTATCACCAGACCAACCTGAGCCAATTTAGATAATAAAAAATCCTAAAGACAATACTAATATAATCCTAAATTCGAATCCAGGACCTCTCTGTTGAACCAGAGCACTACAAACAGTGCCAGCGAGGTCAAAATTCGTGTAATTACAGTATAATTTTACCTCGCGGCCCACTAACACAATGTTACGTATTAATTAATTTCTGTTGTAAATTAACTTTGCCAACAAGCATTAGACACGCCAGCACGCAATAGTGAAGAACGGATGATGTTTTTCTTTCTAAACATACCGCGAAATTTAGTTTTTCATATGAAATCATAGCTTGGCAACTTCGTTCGTAACACTCCCGTTGGTCCATGGGGACCGGGAGGGACGTAGCGATGCCCCGCGCGCACGACTTCATACCCGCGCAATCCATCCTTCTGCCCCCGTTGCCCGCATATCATGGGAGCGTCATCAACGACCTTGCCAGACTATAGACTCTTCAAACTTTGTACTACCATATAAAACTAAATTGCTATTAAAAACGGGGTTGGGAGAAGGAGGGTGTCAAATACTTTACGACCTTTTCTTTTCCACAGTATTTGTGTGACATTATTTTTTTAAAATATTAGATGATAATGATTCAGTCACACAGACTTCCCATCTAAAAATCCCTTTATATAGAAGGGAAAGTCCACGTGGTATTGGGATTTGATTCTTACTTGAAATATTAACAACAAACATCTTTAGTAACATCCATTCATATAGAATTACAACACATTTAGAAATATGGTGGTTTAAAAATATTTGTGTGCGTATTGATTTATTTTCCTGTACGGAAACAAATCAATGATGTAGTGATAAACCGGAATAGCGAATTTTTATATAATCAACCGTATCTAATCCGCTAAACGGACAAAGCTTCCATGCTTAAAGTTCCGGTACAGACTTCCGAAAAGGTTTAATTTGTTCTCGTATCACATTCGAGAAACCTGTGCTTTTGAAGCCGAATGCGAAATTTTTTTTTATCGTTTAGTCATAGCCCAACTCTGAAGTCAAAGTTAGGAACTTATGATCCATAGTCACAATGGACGTTGTTAACCCGGCATATCAATAGTCAAGCCAAAAAATGTCTATTGATGATAATTAATTAAAAATGAGCCACCGTAGCTCAGTAAACAGACCGATTGACGGACAAAATACGAAGTGATCTTTATTAGCTCAGTTATAGGTACTCGAGCCTCGTACATCGTCTTGTACCTCTACGCGTCCTCGCCTCGCGAGCCCGCTATGAACACGAACGCACTGTCTTCGGTGTCTTCCGTAGATATGTCAAAAGGAATCCTTATTTACACTCTCGCTCGAGCGGCGACACGAGCCGCGAGGCGAAGTACGAGGCCAATGTGTAAACAGCGCGCTCGTAGTTCGTCTCACCACTCGACGATACGAGACGATGTACGAAGCGCAAGTGTGACTGAATTACAATGGTTCACTAAATCCTTCTCCCTACCACAGAACAGAACAGCGAGACATCGTTAAGGGTGTCATCTCTACGTCGTTGACATCTAGACGACCCGCACTAACTAACAGTTAACTTTCCGCACCACAGGTAAAGGACGCGGTCTGAAACTCCAGCAACTGATCGACATGGCCGCACAGATAGCCGCCGGCATGGCGTACCTGGAGTCGCAGAACTACATCCACCGCGACCTGGCCGCCAGAAATGTCCTCGTGGCTGAGGGTTGCCAGGTCAAGATAGCTGACTTCGGCCTCGCTAGACTTATCAAGGTAATTGCGCTTAATCCACCAACTGTCTGCGTCCTACCATTAAGAACGTAATTTTCATAAAAAGAAAGATGAAGATCCCCTTTTTTATAACAACATAATTATTATCATTACCAGCAGGTAAATAGAAATAAACCTTGGCTGAGTTTGTTGTGACTCTTCTCGGACTAAGGCCGTTTGGAACCCTCGTACAGGTCTTTAATATTAAGAATTTTAACGAAACTTGGCACAATTATTCATCGAACTCCTGGGCAGGTTATAGTATGCTTTTCATCACGCTACGATCAATAGGAGCAGAGCAGTGAAGGAAAATGTTGGGAAAACGGGAGAAGTTATTCCATTTTTTAAGCTTTCGTCGCGTTTGCAGCCTTAATGGTTAAAGCTACACAAAAATCACGTATGACAGGTAGGGTAGGGTAGAGCCTATCCCTACACCATAACCACTACCCCTTCTTTTCTATCGCTACTCCTAGCTTAGTAGGGGTAGGGATAGGAAAGAATTGTACATTAATCAAAGCGAAGCTAGACCGGGTCCTCTAGTCATTGATAAATTCGTAATATAGTCTAGACTCCGTCTCCTGAACTGACGCACTCCAATAATGAAAGTTCGCATATATACGCACAAGCCGACACGCACACAGATGCACACGTGAAGACAGTCCGACAGTAATTTTCTATATCTGGCTTCACTTCACACATATATACTCGGTGCCATTATGGTGCTTCAGTTTGACAGAGAAATATCGTCTGCCTATTCCTTATGTTTACAAATCTTATATAAAGATTGAATGAAAATCATTTGTTTCAAATGCTCGTAACCTTCACATAAAATGGCCCACGGCCTCGAAATCATCTTTGTAAACGTAATTCTTCGAACATCACCCACTTAATGCAGTTTATCTAACGGCTATCTCGTTTTAATTTATTTATTGTTAACGCAAGGTCGCGCAGTTAATTCCAATGGATGGAGACGTCGTAATTGTTGTTAACAAGGTAAAGAAAACTGAGCAAAAGCCGTTTGCCCGCAACATTCTAGCTCACTTCATTTCACTTTGAGGTTAATCGCGTTGGGTGGCAATACCCGTACCGCAATGTTTTGTGCCGTTAATATACCACAAGTTTTCTACAAAGTTGTGCATAACTTAACTATTTGCGTATCTTGATACGAATGACCTTCAACTAGGGCCGTATTCAATTGGTGTTTTTCCTATGGACTACTTGGAAGGATCGCAACAAATCATATTAAATCTTGTGACAGTCAGTCCTGATGTGGGCTTTGAACGTGGACAGAGGGCAAAATGTCTAAGTGGGGGCTAATCGATAGGTCCCATACGTTTGCTACGAAGTTACATAACTTAACTCTAAGGGTTTCTTGATATGATTGACTTCAACTAGGGGAGCCAAAAGTATTTTTGTTCTATATGTGTATTTCCTACTAACTACTTAATAGGTTTGCAACTAGGCATAGCCAATCTGTGATAGTCAACCATGATGAGGGATTTAAACGAGGAGGTGACAAAATTTCTTTAAGTGGGATCGGTTCAAAGAAAAGTCAATGGATACGCCGATAAGAAATCGGATTTGTATTGCTAAAATAATTTTTAAAATCGGTTCAGTAGTCCCAGAGATTACCCCCTACAATCTCACAAAGTTTACCTCTTTATAATATTAGTTTAGAAAAAACAAATATCTATCTATTAAATGATTTAAAACAATTGTTATATTTTTCTCGACATTTAATTAAACTTGAAACAAGCACGCTTGCTTGAATTGAAACAACTACAAATACGGAATAGATACCCCCGCGAATAATGAATATGATAATATAAACAGAGTCGACTTCAGGTGCAATATGAAAGGTTACTTTGAAGTGACTCACTAACAAATTGTTGTTGTTAAGCAACTATATTGCTTTATAACAGTGACAAAGATGATCTATACTAATAATGTTGTAAGGCTGAAGAGTTTGTTTGTTTGATTCAAAACGCTAATCTCTGGAACTACTGTCCTGAATTAAAAAAAAAAATATTTTGTGTTGGATAGTCTATCTATAAAGGAAGGTAGTGGACTATAAATTATAACGCTACGACAAATAGAAGCGGAGATTCAATGAAAAATGTGACAAAATCGGAAAAGAAATGTTCTTTTCAAGAGCTTCTGTTGTGTGGGCTCTGTAAACAGTTAAAGTTACGCATAAATTAATGTATAACTGAGTTATCAATTTTTAAAAGTTCTAAAAAACCGCGACAGAATATGCCTTTGATGAATTGGCTTGTCAAGGATTTCCTTAAGAGAGATAACATTATTTTGTCCACAACAAACCACAGTCTAGATTCCTAGTAAAACAATAAAAATCTCTCATGAATCATCAGACAATATGATAACAGTGCAGTGACATAAGTACGGGCCCATTAAGGAATCCAGCTCTAAAGGTGACGCGATAGTTAAATTGACTATTAAGTAATGTTATCGTTTCGTGAAGATTATAAAACACGTTCATATGATACTAACTAATGGCTTTTAAATAATATCAAGTATCTTTACGTATCGTAAATGTTATTATAAATCTCTAACGGGATTGTTAAGGTATGTAGGTTTATTATTGAAAAACGAGTTGCATATTTTGCTTTGGACACATCATGATGTAATATTGTTTTGGTAGGGATCGACTTGTTTTGATTTAAAATGTTACATTTTATTAACATAACATTGGTTGTGGACATACTCCACTATTCCTATATCAACGCTGAATTCGGTAATCACAACAAAACAGGACAATATGTTTACAAAAGAGACAAATATATGCTAGCACAAAGTGTATATTTTTGTTTAGTTTCAATGAGCCGCTTGTAAATCGCGTATTAACTTGATCGGGTATGAAAATACTATTTCTCATAGGGTCCAGGTCCAGACTTCCACACATGATGACTAGAGTACGTGGAGTGGATTGATTTTGGCACATTGCGATTTGGCAGCATTTTGGGACCCATACGTAGTTTTTTTTTAACTTGAAATTCGAAAAGCCCCTTGACGGATTTGTATACATTTATTTTGTTGTGATTGTAGTGAGGGTCTTTTTAAAACTAAGAATAGCAAAGGAATTTATTTTATTTAAGCTACAAGCTGGACTGTTAACGGGGCCCAATAACCTGAATTTGAGTTAAATCCCTGCCTGTTGGACTATAGTTACATCGTACCGACTCATAGGTCGTTAGGACTATTTATAGGTGACTAGCGGACGGCCGCACCTTGGTCTGCCCTTAGACTTCTTTAATCCGCCCTTATCGCAAAATCCGTTCTTAGTGAATACCTACTTTTTTCGGGGGGGGGGGGGGGGGATCTCTTTTTGACTTACTGAGGGACAAGACGGGTGCATTTAGTCAGTGCATTTAGGGATGCTCCAGGACCTTATTTAAACTCGGCGTTGCATCCGTTGCACTACGCCTCTAGTGCTCGTTTAAGAGTAGGAATATTTTACTAAATATAAACTACCGCCGTACCAAATTTCGTCTTTGTACGTTAAATAGTTTTCGAGATTTCGTGATGAATGATCTTTCGCATATAGATATTAAGATTATTCCTATTTAAAAATGGCAAATAGCCTCTAAAAATCAAATCAATTTAGGACATACTCATAGTTCACCAAGTAGATATGTATAGTTTTAATTTATTTATTTTCGTTTCCAGGAGGATGAGTACGAAGCCCGAGTGGGCGCCAGATTCCCCATCAAGTGGACGGCGCCGGAAGCTGCCAACTATAGCAAGTTCTCCATCAAGTCTGACGTGTGGTCCTTCGGCATTCTGCTCACCGAGCTCGTCACGTACGGCCGCATACCGTATCCAGGTAATACTGCTTTTAATTCTGAGATGTGTACGAATGAAACACGGCTTCGTGCATAACTGTTTATTCAAAACCTGCGGTCGCGCTGGCCGACACTCACACATGCAAACTGTGTCGGCGCATACATCACAACTCTTCCCCCTCTAGTTTGGGAACCTGTGTACAAATTTTATACATTACAATTAAAAGTTTCAACAACCAATTCCCATTAAGTTTCTATTTAACCTACCTTACTACTATACTAAGTTACCTTTACACTATTTACACTAATTTGTAATCAAACAGCTTTTTTCTATTTCTTAACCTACGAGCAGGCCGTGGTTGAGCAGGTGGGTCGCCTGGCACTGTCACACTGGGTGATTTGCCAATATCCAATTTTTGTTGTTCGATTAAATCAGATGACGTAGCTGGCGACCCCTCTCCTCGCCCTTCGTTCCTATCTTCCGTCTCCCCCTCCATCTCCCCAACCTCGCTTAGCGTGATTGGGCTAGCACTCCCAGTACTCTGAACTTCCACACTTGGAACACCTCCTACTTCTGCTGGAAGCTCTTGAGATGGCGGTAGCGACAGATCCGTACTGGATGAGGATGGTGACAGTGATGGCTGGCTAGGCCCCGTATTATCACAATAACTCTTATCATTACTCTTATCTACTACTAGTTGATCTATGTGACGCTTACAAGTTAACCCTTGCTTTTCCAGTTTAACTAGATACATTCTGCTACCCAAACTTTCCAATATTACTCCCTTATGCCAAATAGGTTTTCTATTTTCATAACATCTAGCCCAAACTTTTTGTTCTATTTCTAGCAACCGACATTTATTTTTTTCTTGTGTTGGTTTATGCTCCCTGACACTACGCGGCGGAATGATTAGATCTAATTTGCCGCGTAAGTTTCTACCTAACAATAACATTGCAGGAGTGACCCCTGTCGTACAGTGCACTGTGTTACGGTATTCAAATAAATAATCTAACAATTTTTCATTACCCCTAGTTGAGGAAGATTCTATAATTGATTTAATCATTTTTTTGCACGTTTTTACCGAATTTTCAGCCTGTCCGTTGCTGCAAGGGTGATATATGGGTGAAGTAATGTGCTTAATACCGTTCTCTAAACAAAAACTTGTAAACTCTTGTGACACTATTTTTGCATCATTATCCGATACCAGAACATAAGGTAGGCCATAATGAGAAAATAAAAATTTTAATTTAGCAATTAACGACCTACTGGAAGTACCGGCCGTCATTTCCATACACTCGAGCCATTTGCTATACGCGTCTATCACGACTAAGTAATCCTTTCGGCCGACCTGCATATAGTCGAAGTGCAGCCGCTCCCAGGGCCCGGCGGGGCGCGGCCAGGGCGCGGGGGGCGCGCGCGCCGGCGCAGTTCTCGTCGCTGCGCACACACTGCACGCTCCGATCAGCTGTTCGATGTCAAGGTCAATGTTCGGCCACCACATGCGTGTGCGCGCGGAACATTTTGTCTTAACTATTCCCTGATGCGTTTTATGTAACTCTCGTAGTAGTGTTTCCCTATGTACGGCCGGCACGACGACGCGATGTCCTCGTAATAGACATCCGTTTTCTATATCGAGATCATTGCGACAATTAAAGTATGGCAAAATACTTCTACATTTTATTTTACGCGGCCATCCATACTTTAGGTATTTTGTTACTGTAACTAGAGTTTTATCTTTTTCGGTCGCTGTTCGTATATCTCTATATGTTACCGGTAGACTATTTAATTGCATAGCATTTATTGATAGGCAACATGCGTGCTCCGCCCTATTTTGTAAATCGTTTTTTTCTATTAGCGGCGCTCGTGAAAAATAATCGGCCACTTTATTCTTTTCCGATGAAATATACTGAATTTCGTAATTATAAGCCGATAAAATAATAGAATATCGAATCAACCTAGAAGCCGTCATCTCAGAGATACCGTTCTTTTTACCGAATATTGCCAATAAGGGTCTGTGGTCGGTTTTTAACACGAAAGGTTCTTGTCTCCCGTACAAGTATTGATGGAACTTTTGGACTCCAAAAATTATACTACAGGCTTCCTTGTGTAATTGGCTGTAATTTTTTTCACTATTTGATAACGATCTGCTTGCAAACGCCAAAGGTCTCTCTACCCCATCGTCACCTATCTGTGCTAGTACCGCAGCAACCCCTACTGGGCTGGCATCCACGGTGAGGATGAGACGCGCGCTTGGATCGAAATGAGTCAACACGCGATCTGATGTTAGCTCACTCTTAATTTTCGTGAATGCCCCTTGTTGTCGATCTCCCCACTCCCATCGCGCATCAGAACGCAATAACTCGTGAAGTGGACTTAAAATTGATGATGCATGCGGCACAAAATTCCTATAATAATTAACCATGCCTAAGAAACGTTTTAACTCTGTAACATTACTCGGCTGTGGCGCGTTACTAACAGCTTCTATTTTCTTTGGACATTTACGCAAGCCGTTTTTATCAATGATGTAGCCCAAATAATTTATACTTTTTTGAAAGAAAGCACATTTATTCTTTTGTAATTTTAACCCCGCTTCCTTCAACCTTTGGAATACTAATTGTAACCTTTGTAGATGTTCAGTTTTATTAGACCCGGTTACGCAAATGTCATCAAGGAAAACCGAAACACCGTTTATCCCTGCTAGTAAATTTTCAATAGCACGTTGGAAAATTGCCGGTGCATTAGCTAGTCCAAATACCAGACGGGTGTACATGAAAAGACCTTTTGTAGTGTTCACGGTCGTTAAGTGTTGAGACTTTTTGGACAGTTTAAATTGCGTATACGCTTGACTACAGTCTAATTTAGAAAAATATTCACCACCTCCTAATTTCACAAATATCTCCTCAATTCGAGGTAACGGGTATTGATCAATATGAATATCTTTATTTACGGTCAAGGAGTAATCACCACAAATACGTACACTTCCATTTTGTTTACGTACCGGAACAATGGGAGTAGCATATTCGGAGTACTTTACTGGTACCAGTATACCCTGTCCTACGAGCCTATTTGATTCTGCCTCCACCTTATCCTTTATCGCAAAGGGTAACGGTCGTGCTTTATAAAACTTGGGCTTAGCACCCTCTTTCAAATGTAGATTTACTTCAAATTGATTGAAACATCCTAGTTCCTCCGTAAATAGGTCACTGAACTCTGATAATAATTTTTGCACCTGTAAGTCATGGGCCTGCTTCAAAACAATGTTATTGTTATACGTTGATACCACAATATTAAAATTGGCCATAAAATCACGCCCTAGTAATGGTGGACCTCCCTTTTTAATAACATAGAATGTTAATTTTTTTGTGCAATTTGAGTAAGTTACTTGAACGTCCACACAGCCCATAGGAGTGATTTTGTGTCCGTTATAAAAACAAATCTTAATAAAACATTTGCTTAAGGTTAAATAAGAAAAATATTTATAATACAATTCATCCGAAATAACACTAGTGCTCGAACCGGTGTCTAGTTCCATATCTAAGCGTACATTATTATTAATTAACACCGGTATTAATATAGGATTATTGTTTACGCACCTTAAACTGAATACCTGACATTCTTCGCACGACCCGTTACAGCCGTCCGATACATTTTCTTCCGGCATTGATTCTATATGCATATTATTAACCTTTTGACCTTTTTTTACACAGGCCTTAGAAATGTGGCCTATTTCCAAACACCGTTTACACTTGTGAAAACGAAAAAAACACTTTTCTGAAAGGTGATTACGTAGCCCACACGATTTGCATTTAGGACGCGCGTCATCCTCCGGCTCGGTGACAGCTACGTCTCGTCTGGTTCGTGGAGCGCGGTTACGCCACTTGCTGATGTTCCCGTGGTACAAAGGCTCCTCTTTTATACCAACTTCTGCTCCTTCTTGGCTCGTCCCCGTTGCAGTCGCCGCCTTGGACTTGCGTGCACACGACACCTTTTGTGCCAACTCCAATGCATTCGCAAACGTCAAATTACTCGCGTCTTTTTCGAAAAGGCGATCCCGTTCCGGTCCCAACGCCAACCCGAGTACAAAACGGTCACGAAGCAGCACATCCAACGCCTCCCCGAAGTTGCAGTACACTGATAGTCCCCTCAATCGGGCTGCAAAGTCTTCTAGTGCTTCTCCCGCCATTTGCGTGGCACTATAAAACCTATCTTTATCGGCAAACGTAGATCGTCGCGGCAAGAAATGCTTATTAAAAGTTTTAATTAACACCTCATATTCGGTTTCTTCTACGTTACCCGGATGCACCAAGTTGATCAGCAATCTATACGCGTCATCCGATAGGTGGGTTATTAACACGGCCCTTTTTTCTTCACTCGTTTCTATTTTATTAAGTGCTAAAAACTGTTTCAATTTGCTTCCAAATAACTCCCAGTTTTGAGCATTTGGTTCAAACATTGTGAGATTTCCAATAACTCCTGCCATTTTTTTGCGCTTAATGTGGGTTGATTATAAAATCCTCGTCGCCACTGAGATGTGTACGAATGAAACACGGCTTCGTGCATAACTGTTTATTCAAAACCTGCGGTCGCGCTGGCCGACACTCACACATGCAAACTGTGTCGGCGCATACATCACAAATTCTCTAGTAGATACAGGGGTCGGCAACCTGTGATTCTTTAGTTTCACACGCAAATGTGATTGCTGACCCCTGAAGCTATACTCGATGTGCACTGTTTACCAACAAAAAGAAAGTAATGAAGGCAGGAAATGCATGACATTTCATATAATCTCTATAGTTGATTATAGTATATTGTATACTAAACAACATAATAATGAAATTAAAGCCTCTTTGAAGTCATTTTGACTGTTTTTAAAAGCCCTAGAAATCTTATGAAAGTATATAAATATTATTAAGAGATGTTAAGGATTTATTGAAATTTTAATCATAAGGATTGTTAGAAGAAAATTATATTAATATTCATAGCATTATCCTAATTTATGTGACCGGAACCGATCGGTGTATATTGTCTTACATGCAATACGTCATTGGTTTACCAGATTCTCGTGAAATCTGCCTCACTAATTCTCAAAACTCGAGACGTTGCAATTCCATGAAAGGAAATTGAAACAAAGCGAGTACAGACTTGTACATTACAAAGGACACCGTACCATTGTTGATACATTGTCAATTTTACCGAAAATAATATTTTCCAAGGTGTTAAAACTACGCTGTCATAATGTTTTTTAAACGAAGTCATTTTAACAAATAAATGAATATAGTAGAACAATACATACATCGCTATCTAACTACCGTAAGTGAGAGTAGCGATATGGGTACTCAGATAACTTTTAATTATACGGTATTCACCTGTGTGGTTCCCGTAGAAATACGGGTATAAAATATAGCCTATAGCACTCCAGGATAGTTTCCCAAATGTAAAAGAATTATTCAAATCGGTTCAGATGTGGTTCCAAGGCCTATTCAATGCAAACAAACAAACAATCAAATCTTTCCTCTTTACGGTATTAGTTTAAATATATCGATATATGTGGGTCAGGAATGGCAGAACTTCATGATATAATACTGTTACTGAATATCAATATGATCAACTGATTTCTACTACGATCAAACATTGTGTGGTAGGGAGACAACCTTGAGTAGAGAACCAAACTTGTGACCATGGGTGTAGGGTTAAGGAGTTTCTCTAATGCATGTCAACACTCCCCTTCTCTGCTTGTGTTGCACTCCCAACGAACAATGTAAGGGCCCAAACGATAACTGACAATTTCGAATTCCATACCATCATTCACTCAACTTACTGTTTGTCTGAACTGACTCGACCCAAATCAATTCTCAATTGCTATAAAATGAACACATACAACACATCCTAAGCTGTGTGTCATTGTTGGCAGACATGTCAAAAGTTGAGGTGTTTCATGAGTATAATGCCTCATTTAGTTACAACATATCCTAAGTAGCGTTCTGTTGCTGGCAGACATGTCAATAGCTGAGGAGCCGTATGAGTATAATGCCTCATTTAGATATAACATAAGTTGCGTACTGTTGTTGGCAGACATGTTAGAAGCTGAGGTGTCATATGAGTAGAAGAACTCATTTAGATACAACATATTATCTTAAGTTGCGCAGACATGTCAGAAGCTCAGGTGCCTTATGAGTATAATGCCTCATTTAGATACAAGATATGCTAAGTTGTGTACTGTTGTCCGCAGGCATGTCGAACGCGGAGGTGTTACACCAAGTGGAGCACGGCTACCGAATGCCGTGCCCGCCCAACTGTCCCGCCGCGCTGTACGAGATCATGCTGGAGTGCTGGCACAAGGACGCGCTCAAGCGGCCCACCTTCGAGACGCTGCAGTGGAAGCTCGAGGACTTCTTCACCATGGACAACTCGGAGTACAAGGAGGCATCGGCCTACTGAGCCCGGCCCTCCCTGCCGCCCCACCGACACGCACACAAGCATCATGTGAGCATACAATGGCTTAGTTTCATCATCATCATCATCATCATCATCATATTAGCCGATGGACGTCCACTGCAGGACATAGGCCTTTTGTGGGGACTTCCAAACATCACGATACTGAGCCGCCTGCATCTCGCTCGCTCGATGTCGTCAGTCCACCTGGTGGGGGGTCGGCCAACACTGAGCTTACTAGTGCGGGGTCGCCATTCCAGCACTTTGGCTTAGTTTATTATTATTATATCTGGTCATAAAAATGGTCGAATTTATCTTGAAACTGTGTAGAGCTTTTTCGTATTTTTTTTAACAAATACAGAACTATTTGCCGTTTTATTCAAACAGCATGTAAATTATCTGTAAAAAATTAATTTAGCTAGCATAAATTACAAAATTTATGAACAATTTATTTTATTAAAAATGAGATTTGGAGATATTGTATGTATGCACTGCCTAAAACAGCAGATAATTGAAATAACGAGTGTTCTTTCAACCACAGAAGTTACACTTCTTAAAAAAAACAAAAAAAAACAGATTGTTGTAGTGTACAGAAAAGGATTGTTTCAAAGTTCTCTAAGAACGCCATCTACTGGTAGTTTTAAGTAACAAACACTGTTTCCTTATGCCTGTAAATAGCAGCATTACAGTTTTTGTAACGCACAACTTCCACTAATCATCATCATCATCATCATGATGATTAGCAGAAGTAATCATAATCATGATGATGATGATGATGATTACTTCTACTTCCTTCTCAATTTTCAAATTTAGAGAGCCGTGATACTTCAGTGGATATGACCTCTGCCTCCGATTCCGGAGGGTGTGGCTTCGAATCCGGCCCGGGGCATGCACCTCCAACTTGTCAAATGTGTGCATTTTAAGAAATTAAATATCACGTGTCTCAAACGGTGAAGGAAAACATCGTGAGGAAACCTGCACACCAGAGAATTATTTACATCTGTGCGTGTGTGAAGTCTGGCAATCCGCATTGGGCCAGCGTGGTGGACTATTGGCCTAACCCCTCTTATTCTATGAGGACACTCGAGCTCAGCAGTGAGACGTATATGGGTTGACGACTTTTCAATTTGTTTGCAGACCCCTGGCCTGTATGCCATGCCGCCCGAGCTGCACATGCTCCACAGCAGCGCGTCAATGCAACACCTGCAGATGCACCACGCGCTGCACGCGCACGGGCACGCGCACGCGCACGGGCACGCGGCGCACGGGCACGGGCACGCGGCGCACGGGCACGGGCCGTTGCCGCACGCAGCCACGCTCAGCCAGCTGCAGCAGGCGAGTCTGGGGCCGCTGTGCCACCGCCACAACGCGCACACTATGTACCGTGCTCCGTAGACCGCGACACTTGCTCGTACGTCTATTGTACACATTACTGCAATTTGAACTCACTTCTATACTTTGTCGGCTTGCTACAGTTGAACAGTCTACAGATGGCCTTGTGGCATAAAACAGTTTAGAGAGTGTCTTTTAACATTAGTTTGGAAATTTTTGAAACTGTTTATAAATTTACAAACAATATCAAAATCTCCTATATTTTTCTAAGACAAAATCTACCTTGCCTTACAGTTTATATGTTTGGTTTTTTTATTTTGCATTTAACATTGCTTGCTTTGTTAAATTTTATTAACATTAAATTGGCCTGTTTGTGATTTACAAAACTAGATAATTAATAAAAGAAAGAAGCTTTTTTATACAATATAATACAATGGTTACTTATTTATCTCTAGCATTATTTTTACAGAAAATCTCTTTACAAATATCTAAACAAATTCAATATTTTTTAATCATCAGTTATAATTTATATTTATGCATGTTATTTAAATTGAAAGACATCTCAAGTAACGTTTAGTGATTTAACGCAGTCAATGCTGACAAAGTATAAAGTCTATCCATCCTTTTCTGTGCTAAACTTTAAAAAAGGGATGGCTATATCTGTGAATTGAGTTAATGTTTTGTGTATATCACGATAGGCAGCAATATTACTGAAGCATATAACATTTGACATGAATAAACTATACTCGGAGGCGCAATTATCCGCCCTCTTTATTATGACGCGAGTATATTAAAGTGGGCTGATAATTGCGCCTCTGAGTATATTTTATACGGCCTTATGATTTACGGAATAGATTTACTATACAACGTAATAGTATGAGATCAGGCATAAGAATTATATACCCTCATTTGTTATTTAATTGGGATGAGAAATAAACGATATAGTATATTCACATTGACACATTACACATAGGTTGCCTGGTTAAATTGCGGCCGGACTGTATTAAATATTTTTTTGTAATTTATTTAGTCTCCTTCCCTTATTGGTTTATAAAAAAAACGTACATGAGTTAAGAATTGAAAAAGTTAAGGTTGCCTGCTTTCAGGTTGCTAGATATAAACAGTTAAGTAGATAATGTTATTTTCTATACCTTCATCAGTTATTTATTCGTCTAATATGTCACATTAAAGCTTATATTATGCTTAATTTAACTGTATTAGATTGGCTTTGATCTAGTTCATGGTTTTCTAGATTTTGTACGAAAAATGTTTAGTCGCAATTTACTGTCTCACTGTGAACATTATCTATCATTTATTTCATAGCAAATTAATAACAGATGAGGGAACATATTTCTAATACCGGATCTTAGACTATAAGAAATGATGTCATGCTTCAGTGATATTGCTTCGCGAAGCACTTCACGCCACATCGCCCCATTCCCCACACCTACCCCCAATATTACCATGGATTCACTCATCATCCCCCCATAGTCGCAATTTCACACACAAATTGACAATTTTCATAAAATATTATTATTATTTTATACATAATTTTAATTACAGCAACTTTCTCTTTAAGTATTATTTTCCATTAGTGCATTGAAACATTAGTAAACATACATGATCATTGATATTAGGCATCCCGTACACGATCAAACATGTTTGACAAACTTGACTTTTTCATTAAGAATCGTTTGACAAAAGCTTCATACGATCAAATTGTTTGACAAACAAGTTTGATTTGACGAAAGTTTCATCGTTGACGGGGTCATTTACTGTTTTTTATCAAAATACATTGTAATACAAGCGATGACTTCATGAAAATAACTTTCGCCAAAATACATTTTTGTGCATAAATTATTGTGTGTAAAAATAATGTCAATAAAAATATTTATTAATTTTATTTTATTTGGAAAAAAAATACAAGCGACGTTATCTTTCATGACTTTGAAAATTACAAGACAAAAGTATACTCGATGTATTGTTAGAATTTAAATGTGACTTCACTGTATTACATGATGCACGCAATCTTATATTTTCAACATTTTCTTGGTAACTAGCATGCATGAAAAATGTGAAACTTCCAAATACATCTATCAACCATATTATATTGTAAAGATCATTTTGTTTATAAATTTTTTACTCTTTTTGCATGGTCAGGGTCAAAGTATAAATAATTTTAGTTAGATCCCAAAAAATTTCGTTCTACCCTCAGAGTTTTCATAAATACTTGAAATTTTCTGAAATTACGCTTGAGTATTTATTTAGATTTTTGATTTAAATTAAAATCAGTAAATTTTTGTTTTGATATTTCAGAAAATATTCATTTAGTTATAAAACTTGATGAGGATAGGTCAAATATAAGTTGGGATCTCATACTAATGCTGATTAGAGGTAAAAAGAACCATTTATTTATGAAAAAGTATAAGTCGAAATGCGTTAAAGGGGACGCAACTGTAGTATGAGTGTACAATGTACATTTTGCATCACTCTTCTAAATTTCTACCCTTCAAAATGTAATGGTTTTTTTGAGACATGAATCATAATTTTTGATTTTTATTAAATATTTTTTGACAATACGAGCGAGCCATACGATGATCCATGATGATCTATATTTTCTCATTTCACGTCACATAAACAATAAACCTTAACCAAACGGTTTAGTGTTTGTCAAAATTAGTTTGAGATTTATTCCTTTAGTACATCAAGTAACATTGTGACGTCACAAAAAGGACGACATGCGTATTTTACGTTTGGAAAGAAATATAAAATATGTGCATTATTTTTGAATTAAGTTTTCTATGAAATCCTTAAATTTTATTAATTGATATCTATATATTTCGGACCCTTATTCCATGTACTATATATACATTTTTATATGAGTCAACTACCCTATTGCTAAGTTCATATTGCATCTCGTTTGTTACAAGCAGCTTTTTTAGATAAATTCCTACAAGGTGGTTCGTTTTACACAATTGAATCGGCTGTTTATCCGAAAGATCTTTGCCTGTCCCCTGTAGACAAATAAAAAATGGTTCTTCTTATTTCTACCCTCCAAACTAGAGTTATTTGATTGCGTGTGCGATAGTCATGCTAATCCAACCATACGTGTTGAAATTTGGTAGTGCGAACATACACCATACCCAAATGTTTGAAGTGGCCTACATAATGTAATATGTAACGGCTAATATCGCAAGGGAAATAAAATTGTAATAAAAAGACGTAAAAATGTGTGTATGTGTGTGCCGATGTGCATACATACTCTATGGACGACTGTGTAAAAATATATAGAATATTTTATGTATTCTAATAGGAGAAAAGACACTGTGTAATACATTATAGTACGAGTATACTCGTATGTGTTAATGACATCAATAAAACATTACTTATAATTCAAACTCACATGAATTTATTGGACACGTGTCTTCCAATGTAAGGAGCACATATAACATATGACTTTTATTTTGTTAGCACTTGATTTTTCTCTATTAAAAATTTGCTTATCTATGGACTATATGTATGCAAATCTATTCGGAAGAAATAAACTCCAAAAACACAGTCGTTCTTATACTAAACGTAAAACAAATATACGGTAAGATATAAGTAAGTTTACTATAATAAAAAAATAGTAAATATATTATCTCGAGGCAAGGACCTCTAGCCATATCGATTATTATATTTCTACAATCGTCAATCGCTTTGAAAACTAAAATATTAATGGGAATGTCATCGTTGTTATGTCATTCCCATGCGTTTTTAGTTTTCGAAATGTTAGCGATTGTAGAAAGGGATATCGATACGTAACACGGCCTGAGGCCAAGGAATTGTTGTTGCGAGTCTGCGACCGTTTCTCACTGCCGTTTACACAATTTTATTACTCTTCGATATCGTTTGTAAGTTTACTTAGACTGCCTACGATTTTTCTAAATGTATTTTAGCGTACGGATAGGTTAACGGTTAAAACTTAAACACTTCTTATATCGAATAAGTCGTTGGATGAACGTTCGCGGAAAGTAAGATTCGTTTGTTGTTGTATTACTCGTAGATTTAATACCGGTATTGAATATTATTGAATATAAATAATATAATATGACCGTTTATCTACAAGCGGTTGGTTGATACGAATTGAGTTCAAGTGTCCTATAGCTTTTTGTCAGTGAATTAGTTGAGCTAGTTATGTCTGGATGTAGCTTCGAATTAGTTTGGTCCGCTTAGTTGACGGGACGCGAGGGCGTGGCGTGCGCTAGCGAGCACGGGGCGTGCGCAAGCGAGCACGGAGCGTGTGCAAGCGAGCACGGGGCGTGCGCGGGACGTGCGCGAGCGAGCACGGGCGGGGAGCGCGGGACCGCATGTGTGTGTATGTCAGGAGGAAATTTAGGTTCGGCAGGGATTCTTATCACTCACGACATGAGGAATTTATGTTCGAAGAGACGCATTATCGGATTTATAGGTATTTCTCACCTTCGTATACCATGTTTAATGTAGAATAAACGATATTGGTGATAGATGCCAAATAATCCTATTAAAGAACTGAATTTTTATATATATAAATACATATTAACTGTTCTGAGGGTATTTAGACGTAGGGATTTATTTATGTAACTTATATAACATACGCGTTTTCGTCTAGTACGTTTGTTTATAATATGCGTAATGTTTTTTTTTAATGTTTTTAATTAGACGTGTGCTCTGTGTTGAGTTTCCTACGTATTTTATTGTCGTAATTACGATCTTCGTGTAGTCGTATCTAGTATCAATTGTAATTTGTAACGCTATACGTATCGATTGATATTTTATTTGTGCCAAGACTTTAGTTTAAGTGAAAGTTTAATGTTGCCACAAATAATAATTCTAACATTTATTTCTTTGCAAGACACGATAGGTGACCTAATTATCTAATATCTTGTGCCCGCTATTCACGATGACCAATATTTTGGCGGATATTGAGGTTTTTTCGAAACACCCACACTATAGTTTGGCTACTGAAAGTAGAGATTGAAAAAGAAAAACAATCTACTACTATAAAAAATCTATTTATAAAATTAAATTGCAAGTATCAAACGGAATTATTCCAATAATTGCACTATAATTTTGGGAATGTACTGGCGATTTAAAACTACTTTCAATAGCCAACATATTGGCCAACGTAGTCGCCAATGTAATCGTGAAGAGCGGGCATCAAATGAAAATTTTAAAAAATAAGACACAAATTGGCCTAAGGAATACATATTTTTTAAAATATCGACGTAGGTTTTGTATCCTAATTCCTAACGCTTTAGGTTTAAAGTGTATTTTATCGACATGTTGGTAGTAGCATTGTAAAATGCCAACATGTGTTTCTACTCATTCGTTAAAACTGCACTGTATTTGAAATTGTGCAATATTTATTGTAATATTATCACTACCCGGTGCTTAGAATTTACTTACTTGTTTATCGGGAATATTTACAATATTTAATGAGAAATTATTTCCATCCTCAGAACAATTAAACACAATTGTTTACTACTACGTAAGTTTTAATTCTATTTCATCGATCTCCTATTAAAAAGTGGATGCACAATCATCGACCAAAAAACGTCCCCACTTAATGAGTGCCAAACACAACTCCTAGGCACTCAATTCAGGTAGTCGCATTTGCAAATTCAACCTAAAACTCAATCCTTAAGGTTGAATTTACTCTGAATTTGGGATTTTATTGAATATTGGACTTTATTTAAAGGTCTTTAGGTATTATTTTCTTTACCAATAATTCTAAAACTGTAAAAGCATAATTGGTCAGTCTTTAAGTGAAATTTTGTACATGATTGTGCGTCCCTTTATTATAAGAGGTCAATGTTCTATTCCAATACTTTGATGACTCTGATAACTGTGCAAAAGTTTTATTGACTTCATGAATTTTCTCTCGCACTAAGTGTAAATAAATGTTTACAATATGTAGTAATGCTTATTAAAGTTATGAATGTATTTAGTATGTTGTTGGAACAGAGTACTGCCGATACAGAAGTCCACTTTCTCGACCATTCCAATAGGATCCCGATGATTTGAACGGTTCAAAATGGTTTTAGTGTAATAGTACTTTCACGATTAATGATAATAATTAAGACAAATGGTTGGGGAGCCCATGTTACAAAATGTGTATTTACTCGAGCGTCGTGGGGATTTGGTAGATTAGATGATAGAAATAATAAATGGTTATGGACCTCTACAATTCAACCAGTGGGGAATTATAAATACAATTTTTATTAGATTGGCTTGTCGAAATTATCGGAATTTTTTCGTTATTTTTCGGTTTACAAAAACAAAAATACAGGGGTTTTATTTTGTAACTAACCCACTTTACGATCTGACGTATTGAGTACGTCTGAAGTTTTTTTTGTTTGGCCTTAAGCATACCAATATTGAGGACTCATATTTAGTAAAGGTACTCAACAACATGAAAGGGGCTTTCCTGAGGCGCTCGAGTTAATCCCAAAATTTCCTCTTGGGCTCCCCCATCTAAGGAGAATTATGGCGCACAAAAGTAGTTTTCTAATTGCGTATTTGAATAAGGTGCCTCGAAATTCTATACGTTTTTACGTCACAGTAATATCGTATTCGATTCATGCGTTTCTCATATTATATCGCACGTAAGCGAAAAATATATTACGAAATAAATGTGAAAATCCAATAGATATTTTGATTCGAATAAATGTTAAATATTTTTGAAACTATAGAATATTATGATAGTTTAGAAATTATAGTCCCCTGTAAGTTGTAAACATAGTTACGTTTTACTTTGTAATGATAAAAAAATAGGTAAACGGTTAAATTAAAATGGATTTGTTGAAATATACCAAAGAACCTTGTTATATTTCAACAAATTCAGTGGTTCTTAGTCATGAGCTGGTTCATGATTTATCTATTTTATTATTATGGAAACTATTTCAATTCTCAAATACTTTGTCTAATATTATACATAATTATTAATTTATATCTTTTGAACATTTCGCTTACGTGTAAATTATTTTGCACGGCACTATTGATACTCGTTGAAGGAATGGAATTGTGAGGCAAGACGACCATGAAATTTATATGTTTTTTTTTTAACTTATTTTGTAAGTTTTATTCCTGTCGCGTTTGATGTATTTAGATATTCCCAAATCAATTTGTATTATTTGAATAATTTATTAAGATTTATTTAAGTTTTTATAACAGCTGTATAAAATTGCTTTAGGCTTCGCTTTGGCAGTGGCTAAGTTCGCTATACACGTAACAATAAATAATGTATTCGTACTTTATAATTTAGTTAGCCAATGTTAAGTATATTTGCGTATAGAATGACGCCATCACAATTACTAAGGATGCGATAAATGTAGGATAAGGTTACGTGAAAGATGAGTGTTAGATATTATTAATTATAATGATATTAGTAATTGTTGCTGTTACATGAGATCGCGCGTTTTCAGTACTGTACAGCGATTGGTTGGAATCGTATAGAGCGACTGATGTTATTTGATACTTGTTCTATGTGAACTAAGGTCTTATTACCTCCGAGTATCAATTAAATTTATTTTAAGTTCCCCATACGTTGATATTACATTGTCGATGATTAACGCTATTTAACTCAACCTCCTTCATTGTCTCATATCATTTTTTTTTAATTATAACGATTCGATTGTCGTCTGTCGTCAGTGTAATATCAATTATGTGCGGTTATGATTATTATAATATCACTTATTTGTAAAGATTTTTTTAACACAACAATAAATATAAATGTGAAATATACTTTGTTTTATTATGTATATCCTTTACCCGATGTATAAGCCAAATCTACACTTACCATCAGGTTTTTTTTTTATTCTTTTCACGTTAGCCCTTGACTACCATCTCACCTGATGGTAAGTGATGATGCATTCTAAGATGGAACCGGGCAACTTGTTAGGAGTAGGATGAAATCCACACTCCTTTCGGTTTCTACACGACATCGTACCGGAGGTGAGCTCGTGGTCAAGCGCAAGCTTATTCCATATAAAAAAAATACTACCTATTTTAATACAGCGTTGGAAATTAATAAAATCTGTATGGAGGGCTCCACAATTCCAAATGTATTATTAGCAGTCTTGGTCTAAGATCCAACATTAGAAATATATACCCTCATCTGTTATTGATAAGTGGTAAGAAATAAGTGATAAATAATGTTTACAGTGACACAATGCAAATAGTTTACTTTATTAAATTGTGGCCATATATTTTTCATACAAAATCTAGGAAACCATGAACTAGTTACTAGATCAAAGGCAAAATTAACTTTTTATATCTGGCAACCCCACAGTTGCAGTGTGCAGGCAACCTTTATTATTTAATTATTTATTTAAGGAGGTTAAATAAATAAAATAAATAATAATCGTGTAAGTAATACTATCCTCTTTGTTTGAAAGTGGTCAAATCGTGCGTGGCAGGGATGGCAGCTTTTCGTGTTAAGCCAGCCACACACGGTCGGTATTTACGAGTAGGTACTTTTTTTCTTTGGTAAAATAAAAAAACTTCACAAATCAGAATTAGGAAATTATATTTCTCAACTTGTTACAAACACTTATAATTCTAACTTTATATTCACTTAGTACGTTCTCCTTAACTTGACTTAGTTGTTCAACATCTGATTCTATTTTCCTAATAAGGTTATCAATATTAAAATCCAACTTTGCCTTCTTACACAATGGCTCCTCTATATCAGTTCCTTCAAACAACGATTGAATATCTCCTACATCGAAGTTATTTTTCTTTTCACGTATATTCTCTTGAATTTCACTCCCAATAAATGTTTGTCTGTCTGTATGTTCGTTATCTATACATTTATGTATGTACTTATTTTTGGCGTTCAAATCTAACTGTTTATGCCATTCTTCTATATCACTTAACTTGTTTTTAAAATCAATAAAGTTATTGGATTTTGATTGTTTCAGAACTGGCATTAGTAATTTGCTTATGTTATCATCAGATACAATTGCATGGAAAATGTATGGCTGTATATCACAGTGCTCTAAAAGATTCGTTACTGTATCAGTGAAAATAGATCTAATAGCAAAGTTGTCTACAGTTTTGATTAGCGATAATTTGCAAAATAACTTAAATAAAAGATGGAAGATATCGTTGTTTTCAGTGAGCAGAATTTTTGAGATAATATTCTGTATCTGAAATATCAAAATATTATAATTAGACACTATAATATTGTTAAGAACGATGAAATCATACATACGATCAAAAGTTGTCTTAAGGACAAATTTCACCTCATGACTCAGACACGCACCGGTGAAGGATCAGCATAATTTCGTTGAAATAACTAAGTTAGATGATCACATTTACGAAAATGTGATGAAAAACGATGAAGTGGATTATGTAACTCGGTGTATCATTCAAATAATATTTCACTACATCGTTTTTATCGCATTGTCGTAATTGTAATCATCTAACATAGTTATTTCAACGAAATGATCATATTACTCCAAATAGCTGTGATTTTTTCGTTTCACGATCATCTTGACTTATTGCTACTACCATTTCTATTAAAATGTATATGTTTCAACGAAATGGCATAAGTATCTTAATTATGCCATTTCGTTGAAAATACGATGTTAGATGATTGCATAAACGATAATATGATGAAAAAAGTTGTAGTGACTTGTTATTTGAATGGTACACCGAGATACCTACATAATAACCCTACACAAAGTCCCAGATTTGAGTGCTGAATCGTGCTATGAAATAATACTAAAAAATTGTTTCACTTTGATAATGATGAAATGACAGAAACACCTAACATACTTACTTTTGCTAAAAACTCTTGTCGATCAATTTTGTTTGCATAGCAAATGGTTAGTGAAGAGAGAGCTTTTAAGTATCTGTACAATAGACAATGATGGAACTGTAAAATATTACTACACTCTGGACACAGCCTAAGCCATGCTGATAACAAATAGTCCTCGAGTCTTGGATTCCTCTCTGTTAAAGGGTAAGACGATGCCAACAATGTATATTTAATCTGTAAAATTGATATATGTGACAATTGGTTAATTATTACACAGATTAATCAATAATATATTTTAAGAAATTAAATATCACGTGTCTCAATCGGTGAAGGAAAACATCATGAGGAAACCTGCATACCAAAGAATTATCTTAATTCTTCGCGTGTGTGAAGTCTGCCAATCCGCATTGGGCCAGCGTGGTGGACTATTGGCCTTACCCCTCTCATTTTGAGAGGAGACTCGAGCTCAGCAGTGAGCCGAATATGGGTTGATGACGAATCAATAATATACAGATGGAGCGCACGGAACACGACGGTGTCGTAGCCGCTCCAAATACGAAATTCAAAAAGTAATACATTCTCGAGTCAGTACGACACGAACCGTCGCATCAGTAACTTTCAATATTATTAAAAAAATGCGTCTTATGTTTTTAAATATTCTAAAAACTTCACAAATACTAAAGAAAAAAGATTTTATTGGTAACTAGCGGACGCCCGCGACTTCGTCCGCGTGAAACTCGATGTAAACTTTCAAGTACCCCTACCCTACCCCTACCCTAGCCTACCCCTACCCTACCCCTACCCTACCTCTACCCTACACCTACCCTACCCCTACCCTACCCGTACCCTACCCTACCTCTACCTTACGTTGAAATTTTTCCTGAATTTTCTTTGCTATAAACCTCACGGAGCCCGAGACCTTTCCAACGAATGCAAAACCGTAGAAATTGGTTCGTGCGTTCTGGAGTTATAGCGTCAGGAAGGAAAACCCGACTTATTTTTATATAGTAGATTATTGATTATTATATTAATTCGTACGGGAACGCTAAATCGCCTGGCGGTACGTCTTTGACGGTAGGGTGGTAACTAGCCATGGCTGAAGCCTCCCACCAGCCAAATCTAGACCAATTACGAAAACCTCAATCGGTTCAGCCGGGGATCGAACCCAAGACCTCAGTCTTGTAATCTGCCGCGCATACCACTGCGCCACGGAGGCCGTCAAAAGATAAGATAAGATTGTTTAAAAACGTAAATAATTGTAATAATGCTTTCGTAAAAATACCAAAAAATACTTACCAAATCATCTAAGCTCTCTTCACGACCATTCAAAACTTCGTTCAAATTTGTAGACAAATTATTTATTATACCATTATGTATAGACTTTGAAATATCATTTGGTAAATTTTTCAATTTCAATGCACACCAAATTGCAACATTTCTTTTGTCTTTTACACTAAATTGCTTATAAATTTGTATTTTTCCCTCATTATTCAAAGTCTCCAATAACTTCTCTATTGTATAACTCAAGTGGACTTTTTGAGGTGATTCGAGAAACAATCCATGAGTTTCTAGTTTCTGGTGAACTTTTATTAATCCCAATAAAACTTCTAAATGGAGTTGATCACTGAGCCTAGAAAAAAGTATTCATACCTATAGACAAAGTAGAAATAATAATATTTTTTTTTATTGTCTGACCCCAAATCTAAAAGCCTACCTAAACAGAATAGGTGAAGTATGTAGATCCATCTATAAGTATAAATAACTTTAAATAGTTTAAAAAACTTAAAAACAGTAAAATTTAAAAAAAAATACAAATATTGTATTTAAGTCACGTGACTATTTTTTTCGTATTCCTGTCAGCAAACCCTTTCATTTGATATCCATATCATGAGGGTGGATTTCAAACAGCCAGTCCGCTTCTTGGGGAGGCCGCCATATTGGGTTTGTAGTGACATTTCTTAGCTAGCCATGTATTGTCATCAGAACTCAGAGCGTGTGCAAAATTTCATCGGAACCGGGAAGTAAGTCAAATTAAGATTCCAAGATTTTCTGACATACATTTGTTACAAGTTGTAGTGTTTGTCTATATATACACCGGTAGTGGGAGAAAGCGGGCAGTCTGTCATTGTCGTTGGTGGAGATCGGACGTCCGGTGCTGACATAGTGTATTGATGAAGCAGTGACTTACTGCTATTACAGTAAGGATAAGGGACCTTATACAAATGAAGCTAATATGTAAAAGTATGTAAAAAAACTTACCTGCAGAGTAAAACCCATAAGTTGGAAGCGAACATCGCTTTATAGCATTCAGTTCCCAAGAGAGCTTCGTACAAATAGTTCTCCAATATGTTATACTGTTCATTACGCAGAGTACTTGATAACGCAACGGTGTGGAGTAACAAATATTCGTATAAACCACAGTATTTGGTTCCATCTTGTGTTGAATATTTGAATTTTAATCCAATGTTAAACCATTTGTGACCTGGAATATGTTTAAAGAGTTATAATTTATTTATTACTACAGGACACCCGCTACTACGTTCGCGTGAAATTCTGTTTTTCACAAATCCCAAAGAAACGAAGATATTTTGCGGACAAAAGCCTTATGAATTAATCCAGGCAGCGAACATTTTTGGACAAATGTTTGAGGCAAGCTGAAAACTTGAAAAATTTTAATTTTTGAACCCCAGTTTTTGTTACGCCTACATAGACCCCCATCGAGTCATGACACTCCAGACAGCCTATTTGGCTGGTGGGAGGCTTCGGTCGTGGTTACCACCCTACCGGCAAAGACGTACCGCCAAGCGATTTAGCAATCCGGTACGATATCGTATAGAAACCGAAAGGGGTGTGGATTTTCATCCTAAGCCTAACAAGTTAGTCCGCTTCCATTTAAGATTGCATCATCACTTACCATCAAGTGATATTGAGGGTGAATTTGTAAAGAATAAGAAAATGTACACACTTACAATAAGGCAACACTGAGAACACACATCCTATAACTTTGACCTTCATGCTCTGTTCGTCTTCCTTTTCCAAGAATATTTTCATGATGATAATAACAAGTAACACAAATCCCAGCATCTGAGTGTCAGGTGACTTGCGGTCTTCAGGGAAGAATATTAACTGAAAGCCGAATATGGGTTGATAACGACGACGACGAAAATACACGGAGATAAAACACAAGGTTAAAAACACAAGGTTTCATCTGTGTGAAAATAAGGTATATCGCTATGGGATCTTGGTCTATTAGGCATATTATTATCACACAACAAAAAGGGAAATTGCATCAAGTTTGGTGAACATTTATCAATTTAGTCAAGTATTTCTAGAATATTATAGTTCCTTTATAGTCTCTTTTGTACATCAATATACTATATCTAATCAGGTAAGCATTTATATATTGAAATTACTCACTTTTAAGAATTGTTCTTCGTTTATGAGGCTGGCAACAATAAGTTCCAAAGGCATTGATGTGTGTGTGCTCAAAAGTGCTGAAAAATCTGATGATTTATTTGCAGTTACCTCATAATATGAACTATTGCATCTGAAATATAGAAACCAATTCATTGAATTAGTTGTATTTGTGACGTCAAGTAAGAAGCATAGCATTATCTAACCTGTGATACAGTGTACCCATAACACAGTGGTTGTCAGCATGAGGCAAAGGTAACAAGGCCTATATATGCTCATGAGTTTAACAGCGACTATACCCTTTAGACCGAAACAGCAATGCTGATAAACGGCAGTAAGATTCACCATTTACATATACCGCAATCCATAGGTTGCTGGTTCAGATTCGGCTCGAAGGACCATTTTTTTTAAGACTCGAGTAATCACAAAATACACCATTTTTCTGGGATAAATGACTGACTATAGAACAAAGATGCGGATATCGTTATAAAGTTCGTTATTTCCAGTTGCCATTACATTTTATTATTCAATATGAATATCATCATAGACATATTATGTGTGTAAGTCGTTGCTTTAATTAGCTAACAATACCTACATGGAACCACATATATATAAAAAACACTTACAAGCCAACGTAAAGTAGCAGCTTCAAGACGTCTTCATAGTTATTCTTGTCAGAACCTTTGAAAGTATTGCAAATACGCAGAAGTATCTTAAAAGAAAAATTTGCCACTTTTAAAGACCTTAAAACTGTTTTGTCTTCTTTTGCCTGTAAAAAATAACATTCAAATAAACAGCGTGTATGAGGTTCTTTTTTATTTTATGAAAAACCTCTTTTACCTCTTTTATTGCAACCTAATGCCGTCTAAGATGGAAGCGGGTTTACTTGGAATAGTTACAAGTATATTTTATGCATAATATTTTTACTTCAGACGGTTTCTACGCAGCATCGTACTGGAACGCTAAATCACTTGGCGGTACGTCTTTTCCGGTAGGATCGCAAATAGCCACGGCTACTGCCAGAACAGACCTGAGCCAGTTCAGAAAATATAATCACTAGACTGATCCATTCTGGGAATAGAACCCAAGACCTCTTTTAAAACCACCACATTACCGAGCCAAATAGGTCGTCCAATTACTGGAAAACGATAGTCAAGTCAATATTCATTTATTTTTAATTAGGCTTAGTTTACAAGCAGTTTCGATACGTCAGGAGTACATATTATAAGAATATTACCGAATCATTTCACCGCGGCTAGTTGCCTCAACTGGTGACAGAAATGTTGGCACATTTTTTGCGCAAAGGATCAGCCTGGCTGTCCAGCGCAGAAATGCAGCCAGTATTCTTGCCACCATTCCACGTGTGTATGATTTGTATAGTTATTAGGATAAGTCAGCCTAAGTTCCTTATTGTATTCTTTCTCAATAAAAAAATATGGTGACAATAATTGTCAAAAACTTAAAATTAAATTTACAAGAGTCGAAAACACCTTGGTCCGAGAAGAGCCCACAACAAACTCATCCAGGTTAATATTTTTTTAAACCTGGCAGAGTTTATATAAAAAGTTTAGAAAATGTCTGGGACCGATGGCATAAAGTATGGCATATTCTATGGCATAACCTACTCTTTAGTAAAGGTAATTTAAATGTGATACAAGCTCCATAGAAGGTCTGAGGCTTTGAGGCTTTAGGCCTGACCAGAAATGTAAAAACTCTGGATTAAGGGTGTAGTGTTTGTGTACTAAATAGATATCTACATACACTATCTCATGTACATTGGTAGTGGGGGTAATGAGTCAGTCTGTCACCGGCGTTCGACGTGAGAGGTCGTGCGCGGTCTGTTTGCCTGTGTAGAGATGAGCCAGTGTTTAGCTTCTCTTATAGTAAGACGAGGGTCCTTACAAAGGATGCCTACATGTTTTTAAACTTTAATTATTGAAAAAAACTATGGCTCAAAAGGGCTATGAACACAAAGCCGTAAAATTAATTAATGAATCAAAAATATTTGCTTGAAAAGATTACCTCCAGAGCAGTGTTCAAGTTATTTTCAATTGTCGATACTAGTAGCTTACTAGTTAAGTTGAAAATATGTTTCTCCAAAAGGAAACTTGAATATTTCTCACAAATGATTGTGTAGGCCTTCCATTGTTCCGCCATAGTTTTGACATCCAGTGACTGCACCACATCGCTAATTTTCAAATTGATTTCTAAAGCTAAAAAAAACGAAAATAATTAAGGGTTATTAGTACTACTTGGTAAATATTTGTAGTATCAGTATTAGTATTAGTAGTTTTAATAGTAATCATCATCATCATTATCAACCCATATTCGGCTCACTGCTGAGCTCGAGTCTCCTCTCATGAGAGGGGTTAGGCCAATAGCCCACCATGCTGACCCAATGTGGATTAGCAGACTTTGGTCCAGGTCTGGCTGGTGGGAGGCTTTGGCCGTGGCTAGTTACCACCCTACTGACAAAGACGAACCGCCAAGCGATTTAGCGTTCCGCTACAATTTCGTGTAGAAACCTAAAGGGGTGTGGATTTTCATCCTCCTCCTAACAAGTTAGCCCGCTTCCATTTTAGATTGCATCATCACTTACCATCAGGTGAGATTGTAATTTTTCTGTTTCTAAGCAGCATTATAGAAATTACATGAAAATACAGGCATGGTGGGCCCAAACTCCAGTACTAAAAGGATACCTGCCCTTGCTATTTATAATATGCAGATTATAAAGCCCAAAATTATTAATTTAGTACATAAATAACTTACTTTTCAGAAGAATATCTTGGTGTTCCTTCTCAGATAAATCAAATAGGTATTGTTTTTCTAAAGCCATTAAATAAATCATCTGTAATTCATGGCAGTTCTTGAACAAATCCTTTAATTGTTTCTGTACTGCATTTAGAATACCCCCATAAATACATTCACTGAAATAAGACATTTTTTTTTATTATTATGCTATAAATATATAAAAAAATACAAAACGTAACATATACATCAGCCTGCCTACCCACATTCGAGCAGCGTGGTGGGTCCAAGTTCCATAATATACTCTCTCATATAAGAAACAAACACTAGCCCTTTCGTGGCTATGTAAAATATATGCTAATAATAATATAATACTAGCTGATACACGCGACTATAAATATAAAGAGATATAATGTTTGTGAGTTTGTACTTGTAGGGGGTATCTTTGGATCTACAGAATTGATTTTGAAATTTCTTGTGCCACTAGAAAGTTGTGTTATTTATGTGGCTATATTTTTATGCACATATTCCCATGGGAACGGGAACTACACCGGTGACCATCCATTTTGGAAGTTGGTTAAAAAGCTAATACAAATATAATAAGCTTACCTGTCTTTACAATGAGTGAAGACAGATAATATAATGTTTCCAGTGTAAGTGCTGAAATTATTTACTGTCTTAACTGTGATGCTGACAGACTCCATGACTGACTTAATAAAATTAGATAATATTTGTAGAATGGACGCTGCATTTTCTATGTATCCACGCAGTTCATTTAAATGTGTGCTTGCATCTTCTAATAGAGGCACAATTAGACTGAGGCCCTGAAAAAAATGTTTTTGTAAATTTTAAATGTTAAACAAATTATAGGTATAAAAGTTTACACCAAGAAAATAATTGATAAAGTAGCATTAACAACTAAATATGTATTATTAGCAGAAGGTTTCCGAAGTGGATTAAAAAAAAAATGAGAAAATCAATGTTGAACAAAGGTTTCACAATATTTGTCAGGACAACTTAATTAATAAATCGAACTCTAACCTAAATAAGACCCTAGAATGGCAGAGAATGCCTTGAGTGAAGTCACGCACTTGTGAACTCTGTGTGTAGGGTTTAGAGCGCCCTTGACTGTTAGTGTTAACAAAAACTCCCCTTTACCACTCTAGTTACTCTCCCACAGATTGCCATATCACAGAAAGTACATAGGTTTAGGTATATATATATATAAAAAAAAGGCTAGGATTTGTATGTAAATAGCCTACCCTAGTTAAAAACCTGTCACTGCATATAAGCTAACCATTGGACTAATGAGGCAGTTATATTAGTAATCTAAGTGAGTAACTCACCTGATCTATACATGTGTTGCAGTCTTCTAGTAATATCGTAAATTTTTCTTCACTTATATCAAGTACATCCACACCTCCTTGTGCAGAAAGCTTTATTTTCGAAACAAGTACAAAATACTTTTCTCTTTCACTCTAAGGTTGTATTGTAAGAAAAACAAGATTCATTTTGCCATTACATTTTTACACAAGCATACTCCCAGAGATTTCACCTGTGTAGTTCCTGGTATGGCAGGTATGCTTTTGATATTAACTTTATTTTTTAATTGCAATTATTATACAGATGGTTGAATTAGGAAAGGACCTGCACCATCTGTATATATTAAGCATTTTAAATCAAATTTAGTAAGTAATGTTGCCTAATAAATTGTATTTTTATGACTTTTCTGTTAAGAGATGAGATTTTGTTGGCGTAGGATGAAAGTCCACACTGATTTTGGTTTCTACACAACATCCAGTACGTTAAATTGCTTGGCGGTATGTCTTTGCTGGTAGGGTGGTAATTAGCCACAGCTGAAGCCTCCCACCTGCCATATACCAACCCAAAGGATAAGTCATCCAGAAGGGTAACAGCACGAGCATAATGGGTACCTTAGCTATGGGTGAACAATGATATGGAGTGTATTTGTTATAATTATTTTATTTATCTAAAATTTAGATTTTATTATTTCTTTAATTCTTAATCTTTCCTACCTACCTTATCAGCCGGTAAACGTCCACTGCTGGACATAAGCCTCTTGCATGGACCTACAAGCACATTGGTTTCGAGCCGCCAGCATCCAGTGGCTCCCTGCAACGTCCAGGAAAGAAAGAGAAAGTGCAATGTCCAGTTGTGAACATTGCACTTTCTATGGCACGCTCTTCCATTGTATGTCATATTTAAGCAATACTAATTAATTTCCCGAATTGTAAGATAAAAAATTAACAAGTACAGTTGACAGCTACACTATATTATCAAAAATAGTTAACACAAAAAATACAATTTTTTTCCCCTTGCGTTTAATGTTTATGTTGCGGACGTCCGCTATTTTAGTAAAAATATATTTTGCACCGAAAATGCAGCAGCCAGGCGCCAGCATCCTTTATGAGTAAACATTAAAAATTTAAAATTGCTAGTGGCGATGCTTTGTGATTAAAAACACTCAAAAAAGGATACCGTAGAGAAGTTAAGGTTATCGTTCGTTCCTGGAAATATATCTGAACTTTGAGAGTTATCCATTACAATCGCTTTTTATTTACAAGTAAAAATTTTATTTAAATTTTAAAGTTCAAGTTGTGATTTTAGCAAAGAGCGGCAAATTTCTCCACAGAGTAAAACTAAAACACAAAAATAATAGCACCAATAAACAGATTAGAGATTACCCATGAACCGTCCACTCAGACGAATTATAAAGGGACCTGCCTCGCTAGAATCCCGTTGTTGTACCCGGTGGTAAGAACTGATTTTAAAGAATCGATGTTTCATATCATTATTGTAAAGTAGGAGTAGGGTAGGGGTAAGGTAGGGGTAGGGTAGAGGTATGGTAAGGGGTAGGGTAGGAGTAGAGTAGGGATAGGGTAAGGTTAGGGTAGGGGTTCGGTAGGGGGTAGGGTAGGGGTAAGTCAAAGTTTATATCGAGTTTCACGTGGACGAAGTCGCGGGTGTTGCTAGTTACATGTATTCCTAATATCTACAGATTAAAGAATATTAGGCAGATAGAGCGCACAAAACAAGACGCTGTCGTAGCCGTTCCAAATACAAGATTCTAAAAAATTCGTGTCGTACACGAAGCGTCGCATCAGTAATTTTTAATACTATTCAAGAAAAATGGCATCTTGTGTTTAATTATTTAATATTATATAAATGTTATTAGTGTTAAATTTTGAAAACAGTTTGTATATGTGGATGTCAAGGAGACGGGTGAAGTTTGTTTTTATGAGTTTCACCGGCTTCACCACGCTGCTTGTAAAGACTGACTCTGGATCATCTTTATTCTGCGTTAATACCTATCTATATACATGTAAGGCCGGTTTAAAACCAATTAAACTATTCCATTTAAAATACCATTAAAAACCAAATAATTATTCCATTTAAAAACCTGTTAAAAACCAAAAAAAAACATTTTTTGTATTTATGACTTCGTATTATTTTATTATAACTACATTTTTTTGATTTTATCTTGATAAGGAGTAAGGATACAATGGAGTACCTACCTAAAATATGTTTACCTGACATGCCTACCTAATTATTTCTATTTTTATTATATACTTACTTACTTAGCTAAAATCTATTGAAAAACTCTGTGTTATAAATAAACTTTTTTTTTGGTATAAAACGATACTAATCAAATTATATCGGTTTAAAACCATAATATGTAGATATATCTGTTACGTGTACTGGGTAATGTAGGCTTTTTTTATTGATTTTCTATCTACCTAATTAAAATGAAATACGGTGACCACAATTTATCGTTTTGTGAAGTACAAAACACATTTATTTTAATTTCGCAGTAGAGTTTTAAACCGTTTAAAATGGTTTAAAACTGCAGAATTTTATTTAAAACGTTTTAAATCGGTTATTTACATCTATACCAATCTACCAGCAGTTTTATTTAAGTTTGCAATTTCTAAAAGCAGAATCTCAAGGAACGCCCTAAACAATCTGATTTCAAGAACAATATCAAAAAATAGAACGTCAAGAACAATCGGATGGACATAGAGAAGTTTCACAGATTTATGTATTTAAGTTTCACAGGACGTAAATAATTCCATAAAATGACGCCTACGTGCTTCAAGGCGGATAATTAGAATGATTTGGAAAGACACATAGAACAGTTTGACAATATGTTATCCTGTATAGCATTTTAATGAGACAAATAAATTTTTATTCCGAAAGGTTCATATTTTCATTGCACTTGTTTAACTAAAAATTATATTGACAATAAGGATGATGACAGTTTTTTAAATTGTATATAAATTAAAAGTATACTAATAGTAAAGCAATTTTGTAAAAGGAACAGGGTATCTGCGATCATTACTTTCGAAGCTACAGGGATTTAAAGAGTCAGATTTGCGGCGCTGCCGCGGATCCCTGAAAAACGCCGCATACAAAATGGCTTGAAATAATGACGTCATAGGCAATGTAGTGATCGTTAGATTTGTATGCGCGTTCAAACAATATTACTAATATCTTTGTTATTTGTGCGTTTATGCTTATAGTTCATATATTAAAAAATGTCACAATTAATGTAAGGAAGCTAAAACTGTATGAATTTTCATCTAATTACGATAAAATATTTTTAATAGATTTTGAAATTTATTAATCTCATTTATTTTGCAAATATCCAGACAATCTTTGCTTTTTATGTATAAATTAGTTAACATTGACCCTATTTACCCGAATGTATCATAAAAATCAATATATTCAAACCTAGTCATCATCCCCATTTAGGGCCGTTCCTCCTTACTCTTTTTTCATTGTCTAAATCAATCTTTTTACCTTTAAATAAGCTAGTACCCAGCTATAAAAGTAAAAACTACTAGTGTCAACCAAAGATTACAGTGTATTATTGGAAATAGATAGGCTACTCGAACTTTTTTCGGAACGAATGTGATAGCGCCATCTAGTGACTAGATACGGTATTTTTAGTACAGTAAAAAATATAAAAATAATAATGCATATTTTTTGTAAAGGAGAGACATTTTTGATTTTGTAATAGTTGAAGAAACCTATTGAGAAAAACAAAAAAAAAAGACAAAAAAGTTTTCCTTTGTTACCCCCGGGCTCGAACTCAGGATTATTATATTGTACCTTTGTTATGCACCACTAGGCCAAATGACTATGTGGAAAATCATTGAAATTAATGTACACTTACTGTTTTTCTTTAATAATCCCTTTGCTTTGGAAATACAAACACATTCTTTCTATTACGCGTCAAAATAAAAGGATAAATAATTCTTTATTTTCGGTTTTTTTTCGGGTTTAATCTTTAAAAACATTCTAGTACGTACACATCATATGTAATTGTATTTACTATCCTGGAATCTTAAATCTAGGATGTAGATGGCGCTGTTTCATAAAGATTTCACGTTCTTCTAAGTTCCCATGGCATGGTGTCAACCACAGACACCGGCTATGTCATTGTCAATGTCATACAACTGTCATTGTCAAAGTCCACAAAAACACATGGGCGTCCGCAATTCCGCATGCTTGTTTTTCACCGGCTGCAATGCAATGCAATGTTTATAATTTAATTTAATAATAATGTCTATTTGTTCTTTTAGTATAATATCTATATACTTTACCTTCCCATAATATAGTGTGTAAAAATGAGTGATAAAATATTAGCCGCGCTAAAGAATATCGAGTTGGAAACGAAAAATTCTGATTTAGCAAAAACATGCCAGCATGTTGTGGTAAATATAATTTTATTTATTTAATAGTTTAACACGAGTTACGTAAGTATATGAAATATTCTAAAAAGGAACATTTTAGAAGGTAATTTTACTGCTAACTATTATCTAGCACTTGTTTTGGTCCAATTATCGCCAGCATTAAATTCTCGCGGATTTCTTATTTTCCCTCGGGTTTAAAATAATTTATCATGATACCCAGTATCGTGCATGCTAAATTATGGTATGCTATATTTATTTAATATTCATTCATATCTATTTAACAGTTTTCTAAACCGCTTTTACTCTTGAAGATCCTTTTTGAATATTAGGAGTAAAAGTAATCAATGTATCACATTTTTATAACCTTTATATAAATGATTTAATCCATATTTCTCCCAATTTTCATAAATCTGCATGACTATACTGGATTTATAAGCAGTTGATATAACCAGCCTGATTATGTTTCATATAATATACTAATTGACACCCCACAGTACCACCCGCATAGTTCCTGTGAGGATACAAGAATAAAATATGTCTTATGATACTCACAGACAATGTGGCTTTCTAGTAGTAAAAGAATTTTCACTATTAGTTTAGTAGATCCAGAGATTAACCCCTACAACAACACAAACATTACCTCTTTATAAAATTTAATTTTAATATATAATTTGGTGAACAATACACATTGAGAATAGCTTTAGTATAGGTATTATGCATCAACAATCAACATGGTTCTAATATGATTTTCTTGCTTATGTGTGTCGGCTGGTATTATTATGTAAAAAGTAGCAAACACCCGCTACTTTGTCCGCGTGAAACCCTACCTCTACCTTACCCCACAACTACCCTAACATACCCCTACTCAACCCTACCCCTATCCTAAGTTTCCTATGTCCATCTCCTGGTTCTAAGCTACCTCTCCACAAATTTTCAGCTAAGTAATTTTAGCCGTTCTTGAGTTATACCCAAGTAATGTAACTAACACAACTTTCTTTGACAATGAGGAATGAGAAAATTGTTTGCAAATAAATCCATTTACAATATTGTTTTCAGGAATCCTTAAAAACTGGTTCCACCAAATTTGAGGATGTGATTGTAAAGCTATCACAATTCATACTCAATTTTGAAGATGCACTGCTGTTCAAGAAGTATCTCTCAAATGTACTGCTGGCGTTAGTCTCCACTCAAATTCCTTTGAAGCCTGTGTTTTCCAACACAAACTATGATCAATGCAATGATTTGGAGAAGACACATCATCTAGAGTACTCTGTTCTTTTATCACTTTTGAGTGATCATCCTGACATACTGCAGTAAGTACTATTTCTACTATTTAGAATACACACGCAAAGTCTTTCTAAATTTCTATTTTTGCCTCTTTTAGTGTAAAATGAATTGCTTTCCCTACATAAAATCATTCAAAATAATTGATTTATTTCTTTATTTGATTTGTGTAGATATATCAAACTCTCTGTCATCAACATCATCATTAACAATCCAAGTTCCATGAGCCATCGGCTCATTGTTGAGAATGAGTCTCCTCTTAAAATGAGAGGGGTGAGGTTAATAATTCACCACTCTAGCGAAATGTGGATTGGCAGACTTCACACACCTAGAGAATTAAGAAAATTCTCAGGTATGCAGGTTTCCTCACAATGTTTTTCCTTCACTATTTGAGATGTGATATTTAATTTTTTAAAATGCTTAATTTATTAAATTCATTCCCCAGACTGGATTCAAACCTATGCTACAGTATCTGCCTATGCCCTCCGAATTGCAGGCAAACCACTGTGTCTGAATCAAAATATTTAATCTATACAATATTAATTTTCAGGTATGCCTTGAAATACTTCCAAATAAATGCAGTCCCTCCGTATGAAGTATTTATACATCATGAGGACTCATACAATATTGCACCAAAGAAAAGGAGGCTTTTGGACTGTAGGCACAAGATTACGGATCACCAGATAGTGTCATGTTGTTATTCATTATTGAGTAAACTCCCAAATGAACTATCTTCAAAATGGGATTGGACAAAATTTGTTAACAATTTTAGCAGTCATGAAAATTCTCAAATAAGATGGTAAGTTAATTTATATCTATACTAATATTATAAAGTTGAAGAGTATGTGTTCTGTGTTAGATAGCCCATTTATCAAGGAAGGCTATATATTATCCCTATATACTTACGGGAACGGGAACCACGCGAGTGAAACCGCGCGACATCAGCTAGTCTTTAATATAAAAAGTTGAAGAGTGTGTTTAAATGAGTTGATTTCTGGAACAATCAGTTGGATTTGACAAACAGCCAGATTCTACAGAAATTGTATAGTGGTAGGCTTTGGCCGTGGCCAGTTACCACCCTACAGGCAAAGATGTGCTGCCAAGCAATTTAGCATTCTACTATGATGCCACATAGAAACTGTCAAGAGGTATGTCAAAATAAACTTGTACCTCTTACAAGTCAACCGGCTCATCATAGTCAATCATAGTCAAGGGCTACCTTGTCATAGAGTAGATAGATAATAGATGTATAGGCAAAGTCCAAGGTCTACCTAATAAGGTTTGTTTGCAATTCAAAAATTAATTAAAATTTTGAAATTAGACTTGAAGACACAAATCAGGATAATTCCTTACATTAACTTAACAAAACGTTAATTTAACGAAACTATAACTCAAATGTGTTGTAGTATGATTTATTTTTGTATGTTCTGTTGTTTTAAAGAACAACCAGATCATGTTGTCTAGTTGTGTACTCTATTAATCTCACAACCAGCTCATAGGAATATTTGGATTTAAAGCTTTTAAATTTTGTGCAGGATGGTAAAAGAATGTATGTCCATACTGACTAATATGACAGAAGCTCAATCAAAAACACTGTCCAGCAATCTTTGTATTACACAAGAAGTTGCTCTGAAAAACATTCCACACACAAAAGAAGTACATATTATTGATGGGAATATAAATGAGCTAGACTTAAATGTGAGCAGTGTTATAAATGTTGATGGTATTCTGCTACCAGTTTATGAAAAGAATAATGTCCAGCCTGGTAGTTTGGTTCCTGTTAAGTCTACCATTAATAGTTTAAGGAGTTTAGCCCTAGCTGTGGCATCAGGTAATCTACATTTTGTTTTTTTTTAAAATAGGTTATGTAGACTTAAATTAGGGACATAATATTTTTTCACAATATAACAGCATCTGTTTTGCAATCAAAAGACTGATTACTTTATATACTAGAAAATATACATAGAATGTTCATTAAACGAGACACTATAGTTTTGGCGTCACAATATTTTATGTAGTAGACAGAAATAAGACAGTAGGGTGTGATTCTTAAAAAAAAAAATACAACTACAGTCTTTCAAATTTCAAGTCTATAGATCAGTTTTAGTTTTTTGCAATAATTGTCCTTAAGATGCCTTTGAGTATTTTATCTATTTCATAGAGTTAATGATTTCTCTACAAAGCTTGACTGATTTTGTTTATTTTTAATAGGAAAAGCACTATTGCTAATGGGTCCAGTAGGCTCCGGTAAGACGTGTTTAGTAGAACATTTGGCAGCTATAACAGGGCGAAAAGGAGTAGCTTTTAAAAAGGTGCAACTTGGTGATCAAACTGACTCGCGAATGTTACTGGGCTCCCATCAGTGCACAGATATACCTGGAGAGTTTATTTGGGTGCCTGGTGTTTTGACTGAGGTATTCAATTTTACAATATTTCTTACAGAAATTACTAAATTGCTTATATTTTCATGTATTTAGAACTTCTTGAGGCAATATCGCAGAGTGTATAATTTTTGTATACATCTTTTGATTATAGAAGTTGTTTTTTTTTTTGAAAATTTATCAGTGTAATGTTAAAGTTGAGATGGAATTTTTTAGGCAGTTCAAAATGGTCACTGGCTGTTATTGGAAGATATTGATTGTGCAGCATTAGATGTAGCATCCACATTGAGTTCTCTACTGGAAAGAAATACTTTATGTGTACCAGGGTATAGAGATTCTTTGCCAGTTACACCAGGATTTCAACTGTTTGTCACTCAAAGGTAAGAATTTTTAATAATCAACTATGATTTAACTGTATCAATTTTGGTTTCAGTAATGGTTACTTGTATTTTAGTAAATCAATTTTGCATTACAAATTTTTCTAAAGCAGGTCCCACACATTGAACTACAATTTTATAAATTAAGAGAAGGCAATAAGTTTAACATCATTTCAATCTTCAATATTTTTTCAGGACTGTTCTTACTAATTACGGATTTCAAAAGAAAATGTCGAATTCGAGTACATTATTACAAAAGCACTTGACTCAAATTAATGTTGAACCATTGTCAAGATCTGAACTAACTGAAATCATTCATGTCAAATATCCTACACTAGCATCAATATCTTCCAAAATGATCGAAGTTTTTATGATGTTTTCTGTAGGCAGTCATGACACTTCTCTACAAGCTACTGATGTAGAGGAGAAAGATACAAATGTTACTCTTATGAGAGGTTCCAGACTTATCTCTACGAGAGATTTAATAAAATGGTGTGCCAGAGCTGTTGTTGGATTCAATGTCTCAAGCCCCGAATCCGCTTTAAAAGTGTTACAAGACGCGTTGGACATATTCACTTGTTCTATATCATTACCCGAGTATAGGCTCGAGTTAGCAAAAAAAGTTGGCACATGTCTAGGGATTGTTGAAACGAAATCTGAATTTTACTGTAAACATTATAAGCCCAACGTATCACTACATCCCAATACGTTAGAAGTGGGTAGAGCAAAAGTTCCAAGAGTTGAAAAACCATTAGATGCTATTGATTTTGAAAACAAAGAAGTTGTATTTTCATTTACACGTCAATCGGCTTGTTTGCTTGAAAAGATTGCGTGCTGTGTCAGTTCAAATGAAGCTGTCCTTCTAGTAGGAGAAACTGGAACGGGAAAAACTTCATCTATACAGTATTTAGCTAAACAAACTGGTCATAAACTAGTGGTCATAAACATGAACCAACAATCAGATTCTGCTGACTTACTTGGCGGTTACAAACCAGTAGATCTCAAGTTTGTGATAAGACCAATCAAAACAGAATACATAGAAATGTTTAAAGGGTTCTTTAATACAGAGAAAAATAAAAAGTTTTTAGGTCACATAGAAACATGTTACGAAACAGAAAATTGGACTTCTTTATTGACACTAATGAAACAAAGCCACAAAGCTGCTGTTAATAGGTTAATAAATGAAAACAAAGAAGAAAAATTAAAAGTTTGGCTAGCGTTTGGTCATAAAATATTAAAATTGGACCAACAGGTGAAAGCGGCATCAAGACTTTCTTTTGCATTTATTGAAGGGTCGCTAGTCAAAGCAATGCAGCAAGGTCATTGGGTGTTGTTAGATGAAATTAATTTAGCGTCAGCTGAAATTTTAGAATGTCTTGCTGGATTGTTGGAAGATAAAAATGAAAGTATTGAATTATTGGAGAAAGGAGATAAAGTTCCAATTAAAAGGCATCCAGATTTTACATTATTCGCTTGTATGAATCCCGCAACAGATGTTGGCAAGAAAGATCTGCCAGTAGGACTCAGAAATAGATTTACCGAATTTTTCATTGACGAACTAACAGAGAGGAATGATTTGATGTTGCTTATTGGTGACTATTTATACCACATGAATCTAAGTGGTGTTATATTGGAGGCTATTTATCACTTTTATGCCAAAATAAAAAAAGAAGCGAAACTGAATTTGGTTGATGGTTCAGGTAATATTACTAAAAAATGGATTAACTTTATTTTAATATAGTATCGCAATAATCTTTATACAAAAACCCTCTACATTTTAGGTAATGCACCTCATTACTCACTGAGAACGCTATGTAGAGCCCTTACCGCTGCAGCCAAAGCCAAATGTGGCACAGTAGCTAGATCGTTATATGAAGCCTTCTGTCTTTCCTTCCTCACTCAATTGGATAGATCTTCTCACCCCAAAGTAGAAGCAATGATCGCTAAGTAAGTACCATAAACCATGTGTAAAAACTCAACTGAAATATCATTTAATAAAAGTATGTTTTCAACTTAAAAGAACTTGTGTCCTTGAAATATGCATAGCTATTATTTTGGTTGCTTTAATTTTTGTTGTATTCTTTCAGAGCGGTGTTAGGAAATAAGAATATTAAATCGGTTTTAAAACAGTTAATTCCTGAGCCACAAACTCAGGGTCAAAGTTATTTGCTCTTTGAAGGCCATTGGATACCACAAGGGAACCTAGAAATTGACATTCCTGAAGGATATATTTTGACACCCACAGTCCGAAAGAATCTGCGAGACATTGCACGCATCATTTCATTAGGCAGATTACCCGTATTGCTGCAAGGAGATACTTCAGTAGGAAAAACATCTTTGATTACTTATATTGCCAAAGCATCAGGAAACTACTGTGTCAGAATAAATAATCACGAGCACACCGACTTACAGGAGTATATCGGCTCATATGCAACTGACTCTAAAGGAAACCTAGTTTTTAAAGAAGGAGTTTTAGTAGAAGCTATGAGAAAAGGGTATTGGATTATCCTAGATGAATTGAACTTAGCACCAAGCGATGTTTTAGAGGCTCTCAATAGAGTTTTAGATGATAATCGTGAATTATTCATTCCTGAGACACAACAAGTAATCAAAGCTGATCCTAATTTCATGTTATTTGCCACCCAAAATCCACCTGGCTTGTACGGTGGACGAAAAATGTTGTCCAGAGCCTTTAGGAATCGTTTTGTAGAACTGCATTTTGATGAAATACCGAGATGTGAATTGGAAACTATTTTACATCAGAGGTGCCATATTCCTCCCACTTACAGTAAAAAGATGATTGAAGTGATGGCAGAACTACAAGTGCGACGTCGGGGATCGGCTGCTGTTCAAGGAAAAGATGGTTTTATTACATTAAGAGATTTGTTTCGATGGGGCCAAAGGTATAAACATGCTTCCAAGGAAATGTTAACTGCTGAAAAATTTTATGATTGGGACCAACATATAGCCGATGAAGGGTATCTCATATTAGCTGGTAAAGTCCGACAATTGGATGAAAGAAATATTATTGAAGATGTGATAGAAAAACACATCAAAAGAAAAGTCAACCCAGACAACCTCTTTAGTTTACATTCTAATACATCACCTGTTACTAAGTCCATTTTGGAGTTGATTTTAAATAATGAACTTCCTATGTTTTCACATATTGTATGGACATACAATTTGCGGAGATTAGCAATATTGATTGCGAAAGCTTTTACGTTTAATGAGCCCGTGTTGTTAGTGGGAGAAACTGGCTGTGGTAAAACAACAATATGCCAAATATTAGCAGCGTTGAGTAATAGACAATTGTTATCTGTGAACTGTCATATGCATACAGAGAGTTCTGATTTCCTAGGAGGACTTCGTCCCGTACGCCAGTATAAAAACGATGGCAAATTGTTTGAATGGGTAGATGGACCATTAATAAAATCGATGGAGAGTGGCCATTTGTTCTTAGCTGACGAAATTTCCTTGGCAGATGACAGTGTTTTAGAAAGACTGAACTCATTACTTGAACCTGAAAGACAGCTAGTACTTTCAGAACGAGGCATGGAAGATAATTCGGATATTGTGGTTATAACAGCCGTTCAAAACTTTCATTTCATAGGAACTATGAATCCTGGAGGAGACTTTGGAAAGAAAGAACTTTCGCCAGCACTTCGTAATCGATTTACTGAAATATGGTGCGACCATGTCAGTTCAAGGGAGGACCTACTAAGTGTCCTTGAAAAGAGTGTCCACAAACAGATTGCTTTGGGTAACCGAGAAGATGGCACATCCGGGATTGGTGCCTGTATATTGGATTTTACAGACTGGTTAAAAACTTTTGAAGTCACTAATAAATTTCCTTTTAGCATACGTGACTTACTATCCTGGGTTCAATTTATTAACATAACCGTTACGAAAGGTATACTAGACGTTCCCGAAGCGTATGTACATGGTGCTTGTATGACCTTTTTAGACTGCTTTGGTACAACTCTGACAGGACATATAGATAGTGAAACTCTTGTTCTTTCACGTGCAAATGCTATTAAATTGTTGTTATCTCAAATCAAAGCGTTTGGAGTCGAAAAAACAGAGGTTCTTAAAGAAATGCTATGTAATAAACAGTTGATACTGGAAGCAGAGTCAGATAACACAAAGTTCGGTATTAAGCCTTTTTTTATTGAATGTGGACCATATGGCACTCTGGAAGAGAAACAAACCTTTACTTTTACCGCACCAACTACTGGATCCAACACTCTACGACTGCTACGAGGCATACAGTTAAACAAAGCTATACTTTTAGAAGGAAATCCAGGTGTTGGAAAAACGAGCTTAGTAACTGCATTAGCTAAATCATCAGGACATCGAGTTGTTCGAATAAATTTGAGCGATCAAACGGTAAGTTTATTCGTTGATTCGATACTGTTGACGTTAGAAGTCATTGTAAGTGTTCTATGTGCATCTAACTGATATTTACTTTTGCAGGATATAACAGATCTTTTTGGAACTGACTTACCTACTGAAGATGGATCATTTACTTTTAAAGAAGGTGCATTTCTTAATGCTCTTCAAAATGGCGACTGGATATTATTGGATGAGCTCAATTTAGCTCCTCAGCCCGTATTAGAAGGTCTAAATGCTTGCCTAGATCATAGAGGCGAAATTTTCATTCCAGAACTTGGAAAATCTTTTAAAGTTAAACCACAGACCAAACTATTCGCCTGCCAAAATCCTCTGAAACAAGGCGGGGCTAGAAGAGGATTACCGGTATCATTTTTAAACAGGTTTACACAAGTTTACATTGATACACTAACTAAAGAAGATCTTTTATTTATTGTTAAAGCACAGTACTCCCAGTTGCCTGAAGAAGTTTTACAGAAAATTGTAGAGTTTAACTGTAAAGTGGCCCATGAAGTCACTGAAATTCAGTTATGGGGTCACAGAGGTGGTCCGTGGGAAATGAACTTGAGAGATATTCAGAGGTGGTGTGAAGCACTTATAAATGATAGTAATTGTGGAAGAAATATTTGTCCTGGAAAATATGTCGATATGTTATATATTAATCGCATGAGAAGTGAAGAAGATAAGGAACGTATGGCAAAATTATATGACGACATATTTTTGCCAAAATTTCCTAGGAGCGATAGTAATCCACAAATCGCAATCAACGATGAGAGTATTTCAATAGGAGACGTAACACTGCCAAGAAGTAAAGAGTTGATGTTTAAAAGCAGGCGTTCAATAGAAACCAATTTGATGATTTTGAGAAATCAATTGCCAGCTCTAAAAGCTTTAGCTCAGAATGTTAAAATGAACTGGTTATCTATAATTGTTGGTCCTACAGCTACTGGTAAAAGCAGTATTATTCAAGTATTAGCAGATTTAACAGGAAATGATCTTCATGTTGTACCAGTAACATCTGCCATGGATGTTTCAGATTTATTAGGAGGCTTTGAACAAGTTGATTATAATAGAAATCTTGAAAGCCTTTATGAAGAAATAGAGACAATAACAATATACATCGTGCGAAATGTATGGGTTGTACAGAAGTCAAACCAATGGAAGTACAATAAATTATTAAGCAATCTCTATCAATACAAATCTCTAAAAAGTAACTTCTTGGATAAGAACTCTACATATGAAGATATAAAAATATTTGAAGAAAGACTACAGTTTTTGTTAGAACATTGTGGAAAATTGTTTGAGTGTGCAACATCATGTAAACTCCCAACAGAAAATGTCGAAAAAGCTAAAAATAATATAGTCAAATTGAAGAATAAAGTCTCAGCAATAATGTCAGTACATGCAGGTGGTAAATTCGAATGGGTAGATTCATTGCTTGTGAAAACATTAGTTGAAGGTTCTTGGCTATTACTAGATAATGTTAACTTGACCTCAGCAGCAGTCCTGGATAGATTAAATGGTCTGTTGGAACCAAATGGTGTGCTGAGCATATCAGAAAGATCTGGTGTAAGTGAAATCAAGCCCCATCCGAACTTTAGAGTTTTCTTTACAATGGATCCAAAATACGGTGAAATATCGCGAGCAATGAGAAATAGAGGCGTCGAGCTATTTTTATTGAGGTCTGAAGATTTGGACTTGGGCTTATCTGAAACAATGAATTATATGGATCTAGTAGCCTTGCTTTCATCTTGTGGTTTACCAAATGAATATCATGACATTTGCATAAGATGCCACGAATCGTTGACTGCGTTTGTACAAGGTTTGTATGTGTTAAATTACTTACTAAATTAATTTTATAAAGTTTTGATTAACGAAATATATTTATTACAGGATTCGAAAGGCCAACAGTATCACATTTGCTTCAAGCGGCACATTTAACTTGGCAACAACTCATTAGAGGAATCTCGAATACAACAGCCTTGCTGAATAGTTTTTCGGATGTTTATATAAAGCCAAGAAGTGGGAGTGATTTTGCTTGCTCTGTTAATATGTCGTTAGCTCAAATGAAAAACACAATGTTAAAAGCTCTGGAATTTGAAATAGGATCCGAAGAATATAAGCCTATCGTTTCAAATAAGATCAATCATACGCTAACAGTAAAAGGTCTGTGTTCGAATGCGTCTTACGAAATTGCTAAACAAATAACCCACGCAATAATAACACAGTCGGCAGATTCTGAAATTTCCCCAGAAAGTGCTACCCATGCTTTGTTTTGCATGTTGACATCATATCAAAAATGCCCTCCAGAACTTTTCCAAATATTTTATTTTATTGTTAATGAAAATGTGAAATTAAACAGTACAAGTAAAATAAAAGCATTAACTCTACAATTGAATGAAAAGGCTTATGAATATTTTCAGAGCAATAAAAAGGCAGAAGCATATAAAAGATTTTTCCCTGAAGCTTACAAAGTCTATCCTGAAATGATTGCTGATATTAATTCTGATTTCGCTCTGCTATGTATTGAATTGCAAAACATTGTTTTGCAATTATTCTTAGGTGATAGTAGTTTTTCTGCACTGGATTACTCAAATGCAGTGTGTGCTGGAAAATTGACGGATGATTTTGCAGAGTATCCTATTTTAAAGAATTGCAGAGGCTACCTCGAAATTATTGATCGCTATATTAATGGTGCCTTAAAATCTACTCCAAATTCTTTGAACGACGAATTAGTATGTCTTGTAATACAATTGTTAAACTGGCGCCATAGATTTATTAAAGTTTGTTCACTACCAATCTTTGAGAAGTCAAAAAGTAAAAGAACTCCGATTCTGAAAGAAGAAATTATTCCTCTATTAAATGTTCATAAAAAGTGGGTTGACAAATATTTACTATATGAATTATTTAAAATGCCATCAAATCAAAGCAACATGGAGAAATTTACCAGCGAAATAAATACATTGATGTTAAATAATGAGAAAGATAATTCTAAAATTGCCAAAGTTGGCAAAAAGTTACGTAAATGTTATGGACAGCCAAAGTTATATCAAAATCAAAATGAATATGATGTGTCTTCCACGAGAAACGAATTATACAGAAGAATACATTTGGATATGACTGAACCCATAGATCGACAGTATTATAAAGTTTCAATTCAACCTGGTTACTTATCAGACATTACACTGGCTTTAGATGTACCTGATAAAGAAGTAATTAAAGATATTGAGGATATGTTTGCAAAAGTTTTAGAAAAAACGTCAGATAGTGCCAAATTAAAAACGAAATTAAAACTGCTTCCTATAAATTTATATGTGATACAAAGGATAATAAACGTCCTACAACCATATCTTCTAAAAGTTGTGAATAATATATCGAATAATAATGAATTAAAAATAGGAAGTCATTTTATTAGTAATGATTGTGTTGAAATTTTGATAAAATTGATTGAAACAGCAAATGTTACAAAGGGATTCCCGTCATCGCTTTTGGATAACTTGAAACTTATTCGAAAAATTTTAGAAAATGGTCCAGATCAAGACACTCAGAGGTACTTTATTCTGTTACTTTGTATGATTAATCTATTCTGAGAAGTCTGTTTGATACATTATTTGGAATGTGTTTTTTGTTAGAAATGTATAAACAATACCTTATAGTTTATGTAATATTGTATTAAGCTAAACTAAACTAGCTAATTTGCTTGTTAATTGTGGTAACAGGTTTTGTAAAAATTTCAGGATTTCATCATTTCCAATTAATTTCTGGACTGATCTTTATAAGATGCTTGCTAGTTCTCCAGTTACTTATCCTGTACCATTTTTGAATCAAGATCATGGGGAGGTCACAGAAACAATTCCAGCCAATTCCAAAAGAATGTCGACTAATCAGCCACTGATGTCTTATTATCTACAGAATTTAACTACATTCGTTGATGTTTCCAGTGAGTATTAAATTATCTTTTATTACCACATCTTACACTTGTGTAATAAAAATAAGATTAATAGATATTTACATCTATTCCTCATCATCATCATCATACTTTATTTTAATTTATGGAAGTATGTCTTTTTATCGAACATTATTATCTTTACAGGTTCCTGCCCTGTATTAGCCTATGAGAAAGTATCTTTAAAAGACTGTTCAGAGTATTCCATGCAATTAAGTGTTATATTGAATATTTTGTGGAAAAATATTGGCGCTTTGGATTCAACAGCAGCTTTGAAACTGTAAGCTATATAATATGTATTATAAGTCAAAAAGATTACGGTAGAATAAAAAAAACTTACTTAAAATCTTTTTTCCAGGAGATCAGATGCTCGGTTTGAAATGCAAAAGTATACACAGCTTTTAAGCTATGTATATTTCATTATCTCAGGGCAAAGTGTTGCTAGTAAAAACTCACAGCCATTGGATAGTCACATAATGCAGATATTGAAAGAGTATTTTAAAAATGATACACATTTCCTTGCTTTGTTTATTAAGGCAAGCGTTATCAATGATACACTTTCAGCTGCCATATCACATTTAAATGATACTCCATCGAAAACGCAAGTAAAAATTTTAACTTCAGAATTGTCCCTCTTAACTAGTTTTATACTAATAAGAATAATGGCAGATGTAAGTCCAATAGATCATGTTGAAAAATATCGTCTTAAAGTTCAATACATAGAAGAAGATATAAATATGTTTAATAAACTATTGTCCGCATATTACGTTCATGGGGTCATATCAGGCACCTTAAATGAAAATAGGAACGTTGAAAAGCCTTCTGACGTGAATACAGATTTTTATAAAGAGGGAACTGAAAATCGAGAAAAGCTGAAAAAGGTGCATCCTTATTGTAAAATCTTACTGGAACTGAAAGAAAAGATAGCCCAAAATGTCCATAAATATGCGTCTGGTAACACGTTTAGGCCCAAAGAACCGTCCTATGGAAACTTTGTTAAGGTAAGATTTATACAGAAAATATTAATTTCTTACATTAATCGTGAATCCTGATTGTTTGATCCTTTTCAGTAAATTTTATTTCTCCAAACATGATTTGTTTATTTGTTGCTTCCAGGAATGCACACACTTCACGAAATCTGTTTTATCTGATAAAACAATATCGACTATTACTTCTAATCTTATATCTATAGCAAATAGATTCAGCGAAATCATAAAAACAAACACACAGGACAAAACAGTATTACATAATGCAGAAACGACAATTAAAGAAACATCTTCTTGGTTATATTCAGTCAAAGCTTTTCAAAATAAAGTGGAGACAGTTTATTTAGTGGCATTCCTTGATCTAGCGAAACCTATTCAAAGCTCCTTATCACAAATTATCTACAGTGTTACAACAATGACTGATTTAATAAGACAGCTTATGGCGAAAGTCGAAAAAGGACCAGATTTGCAAAATGCTCTTACTTCGTTATTGGAATACCCTAATGCTATCCCAAGCAAATGCGCTAGAGAAAAACATTTCAACAGATTTGTTTCGGCAAATTTTATGCAACTCCTAAATACAAATTTAACTGCAGCAACAGAAGATTCCTATCTGGAATCACAATGTTTAAAGTATGTATATTTTAGTGATACTCACGTTTACAATGACTTAGTAATTTCAGGTGACTTGGTGATTATTTATAAAATATTTTCACAGGGTCCTCAAAATGAACTTATCAGAAATTAATATGTGTTGCATGGCATCACAACGCATTGATGAAGTCTCAATAAATGCGGTATTGACAACATTTAATGCACTCGTTAAAGCGTGGGAGAAGCAACAGCAAGATATTGAAAAGAAAAAACAAGATGATGAAGCTTTATATGTTACCAAGTAAGTTGAGGCTGATTCTGCAATTGTCAAACAATTTAACCAACTTAAATTATATTAAATTCAAAAATCTTTCAAAATTCCAACAGATCTAAATGCGAGGACGAAGATGAGGAAGCGATCGCTAACGAAGAAATACTAGAAATGTTTCCATCTTATTCAGACTCTGATTTCGGCGAATTTAAACCTCCAACACTCGAGCAAAAGAAAATCAAAGCACCTACAGAGAAACCAAAACATTTGATAACTTCCGATGATGTGTCCCTCATATACAAATGGCATTCCAACTTTGTTCGCAACATGACCATTACAGATTGGTTACCCAGCCCTAAAAAGATGGTAGGGAATGATGTACTTAGTCCATTGATATTGCGATATCCTACATTTAGCAGTGTTATTCAGGAAGCTTGGGAAGCTCTGGATGCTGACTTTGAGGGTAGATTGTCTCCGAGCTTTTTGGTTATTGTCTCCCATATAAAAGCACAAATCGATGGCAGTGGTGAGTAATCTATGTTCTATTTGTAAATTTTACGCGAGGCGTCTTCTGATATTTTTTAAATTATGGCCAGGCTTCGTCAGGCAACTTTATAGACTGTAGTGGTTTTCAAATGCACAGGCCTTGTCTTGTGTATCTGAAATTGTCTGAGCATGAAGCATAATTTTGTTATAATATTTTCTTCAGGATAATATTATCCTCAGTTGCCTGACGCTTAACTTCATAGAAACCCTTCGCCAGAGTTCTTTAAAGTTTACTTAAAGGTCTGGCAAAGGCTTCAAATTTTTAATGATCTTTTGCATGACACAGAGATAACAAAAAATACGGTTTATTTTTGGACTATTCTGTGCAATTTAATCCTGCTGATCCCAAAAGTCGCAATGCTGCAAACTCCTTTGTTACCTACATCAGAGCATGGACTAAGAGACACTTAGCTATAATTAAAATTGCCAGGCAATTGATTGCTCGAAAAGATTAATGTTTTTTTTTTAAATTATGCATTATAGATGCAACCAATCAAAAGCCAGATTTCTACCGTTCTGCTTGGGTCGCTGAGACAAGGGAGTGTGTTCCCTTATTGTACAAAGTCAGAGAAAGCACTGCAGAGTTACTTGAACAGTGGCCGGACTTCCCTACTCTTAAAGATGTAAGTTAAATAATTTGGACTTTAACTCTTGTCTTCAAAACCCCTATTATGCAACCATTTTGTGTACTATATTATATAACCCTGTATGTGCTATACGGTCTTTGAGCGTTCAGGATTCATCATTATTAGCACTACAATGCCAGGCTAATTATCACTATCAGGTATCATGATTGTGACCGACAGCTAAAGCCCTCTCCAAGCCATAGATAGGGGTGTACACCAACTTCCCAACTCTGGACTGAGAACTTTTACTGGGAATTTCTTAAAACGAATGTCCGACCCAAGACTTAATCCCAACAATCTGTGATCCGCAGCCACATAGACTAATAACTGGACAAAATCGGTTCAGTTAATCCAGTGATTAACCTCACAAACTTTACCTCTTTATAATAAAAAAATTAAACAGTAAAGGACTGAGTACAAATCTAAAATCTAAATTCATTTATTTCAAGTGGGCTTAGTTTACCAGCACTTTTGAAACATCAAAGATGACTATTTGTAAAGACTCTCACACTCTCTACTTGCCTTATATTATAAATAATATTATCATGTTTATCCCAAAATTTCAGATTATCGTTATAGTAGACAGAATACTTAGCTTTCCAACCACAAGTCCAGTTTCCCGATTCTTAACTGGTCTGGAACTGCTAAGAGACAAACTAGAAGAATGGAACAAAAATGCTCACAAGGGAAACAATTTAATAGACGTTTCTTTATCTGTGGGCCAGCAGATCATTAACTGGCGGAAATTAGAAATGAACAATTGGAAAGAGTGCTTAAATAACGTGTGCCTTAGGTAATATATTTTATTTTTTAGGGATCTGTACCTCAAAAGTAAAAAAACAGAACAGTGTGACCGTCAAGACCTTTAATCACAAGAACGCGTAGATGAATAGGGTTGAAATTTAAACCATATATATATTCAGGACCCTTGTAGAAAGTCTCTTGAAGCTGTAATTAGTTGTTTAATTCTTAAGTAATTTAAGAAAATACGGTCGTTTATGCCGCAAAAAAACGTATATAAGTCAACACAAAGGACTCAAAAGTTATACGCTACTTTTCGTTGACCTAGTATATGTTTAATAATACAAGGGAAATATCTGAAACTATACATTTTATATTCCCCTCCAACTAGTCTTAAAGGACTGTTTTAGGAGTGGGTTGAGCAATTAGTCCAAGTTTGTTACGAGTCGATGGTCGATTACTCACAGAATCATCTTTTTTTTATAGAAAACAGTCTGAAGCCCACAAATATTGGTTCTACATGTATGCGGCAATCAATTCTTACTTGGACCCTAGCACTGAAGATACTGTGACATCTTCGAGGATTATCTCCGTGCTAAAAGACTTTATGGAGACATCTAACCTCGCTGAGTTTGAGGTCAGGTTGGATATGGTCTATGTGTACCATTGCCATTTAGTGCATTTGGAACATAGCGAAAGAAGAGGTAAGTGTAAAGTGTATGTTTAACTAAAACTTCTTTACGCACGTGTCGGAAAACGGGTTGACATCAGAAGTGAATTATTATATCCACTTCTAATGTCAACCCGTTTCCGACAATAATTGTGTTTTGCTCTTCCGATCAAAATGCATTTGTTGGGTATGCCTGCCCAATTTTTCAGTTATGTGCATTTTAAGAAATTCAATATCACCTGTCTCAAACGGTGACTGAAAAACATCGTGAGAAAACCTGCATACCTGAGAATTTTCTTAATTCTCTACTTGTGTGAACTCTGCCAATCCACATTGGGCCACTGTGGTGGACTATTTGGCCTAACCCCTCTCATTCTGAGAGGAGACTCGTGCTCAACAGTGAGCCGAAAATGGGTTGTTAATGGTGATGATAATATTTTTTAGATGAGCTTATATCCATACTATGGAATACATACAACTACTATGCTCAGTTTTCACCGCAAGTCGCTGCTCAGTTGAAGGAGAAACGAGCACCAATAGAGAAAAAACTGAAAGACTTCGTCAAAATTTGCACCTGGGACCGAGACCTTAGCTACTGGAGCGTTAAAGATACTGTGGAAAAGGCTCATAAGGCCCTCCACAAGCACACCAAGGAGTTTGAAGTTAGTAAAGCATATTTCAATTAATTGAACATTATTTAGAATGGCATCAAATTAATTTATTTATCACCCTAAGACCCAAGTTAAACGACTTCCATTTAAACGGCGTTTACAAAACTGGCCTGTTTAATATTAAACATAGTTTGAACAAGGAGCTCTTTTTTACTGTTCACCAGACGCTTTTTGACTCTGGTTTCTTAACCTAGCTATTGAGAACGGCGAATGAACGCTCTATGAGCAATTTATTTATTATCTATAACAGCATTGAAAACTTGCGAGGAATTCTCCCCAAATGGCGGGGATTTTTTGGGTAATTGAAACATATACTTTTTCCCAATTCGGGTAATTTCCGCTTCGATTTGTAGTTATTTAGAAAAATATGTACTGGCATTTACTCCATTCGGGCATCGGAGCTGACACACGCTTTTTTTTATCCCACAGAAAGTCTTAAAAGAAAGCGTAGGCAAATATCTAGTGGACAATACAAGTGAAGTTGGGACGGACCACGTGGGTATATGGGATCGACCGAAGAGGGCCACTACAGCGAATGCTGCCACTGGTGGAGCGTATATGATTGACCCTCAAATATATATTGTACTGGCTAGAAACATAAAGGTAAGTCATACATAAAGTATGGCTATGTAGTTATTACTTGTCAATGACATCGAAAATATTGCTGTTCTCTTTCGTTGCAATTAAATGAAAGAGAGGCCGATATTTTCGATTTAGTCGCTTTTAGTCGACAATGTCTTCTTCGTCATGGTGCGTATCCTAGGTCTACTGGTAAACTTAGAAGAGTATATACGAGTAAAATTATATTATATGACTAGTACAATAGATATGAATTGGAAACATAATTACAGACTTTTTCTTTTTTAAATTTTGGCGTGTTACATTCAAAAAAGTCTACTCCTTTTCTTGAAATAAATCCCCCAGACGCGGTGCTTATGTCTTAATGGCGCTCATTGTCTATTATTTTGAATAGAAATGGTTTGCAAATCAAATTACATTACGAGGATATGAACTGATTTGTTATTCTCGAACCTTTGTTTAATTTCGTTGTCTGACTTTATATGTTACTTTTTTAATTACGTTTACTACGTTTACTATGTTAATTTCTAAACTAAGGTTTCTTATATTCCAGAAATATATTGATGAATCTGAAAACCCTTGCCCAATAATACCAGATGGGAGCCTTTTATCCAAAATCCCCAATTTACTGAATAAAGCTAAGGCATTGTGCAAGGACACCATAACAAATACTGGGTATCCTTCTTTGGTGCAAGCATTGGACGATTTTGTGACCATGGTGATTGAAACCAGCGCACATTTGGGTTCTCTAGAGGTAAGATTTTAGACATATTCGTAGAAATATGTTAAATGATTTTACTCTGAACACATAGGCTACTTTTTATCCCGGAAAATCAACAAAATTGGGTATTTTTTTTTAACTGCAGTGTCATTTTATATCTATAGTGACATCAGAACGGTTAAAGCAAAATATGTCTTTAAATACATAATCTATCTATAGTGAAAAACTCAAATAAAATTGCTTTAAGGAATCTAACTATGTTTATAAAAATTAAGTTTTTGTTCTATCTATTGTTTTCTATATCCAGTTCTGTTTCAATGATTAGGGCTGCACTATATGATTTGTCTTGTTTTATGTAACGAATAGTCTCAAAACTACTCATCATCATATCAGCCGATGGACGTCCACTGCAGGACATAGGCCTTTTGTAGGGACTTCCAAACATCACGATACTGAGCCGCCTGCATCCAGCGAATCCCTGCGACTCGCTTGATGTCGTCAGTCCACCTGGTGGGGGGTCGGCCAACACTGCGCTTACTAGTGCGGGGTCGCCATTCCAGCACTTTGGGACCCCAACGTCCATCGGCTCTTCGAACTATGTGCCCCGCCCATTGCCACTTCAGCTTCGCAACTCGTTGAGCTATGTCGGTGACTTTGGTTCTTCTGCGGATCTCCTCATTTCTGATTCGATCACGCAGAGATACTCCTAACATAGCTCGTTCCATCGCCCTCTGTGTGACTCTAAGCCTTCTTATGAGGCCCATAGTTAGCGACCAAGTCTCGGAACCATAGGTCATCACTGGCAACACGCACTGTTCGAAGACTTTTGTCTTCAGGCACTGAGGAATTTCGGACGAAAAGATGTCGCGAAGCTTCCCGAATGCAGCCCAGCCGAGTTGGATTCGACGGTTCACCTCTTTCTCGAAATTGGACCTACCTAACTGGATCATATGTCCTAGGTATATGTATTCGTCTACAATTTCGAGTGCAGCGTTCTCAACTATAACTGGGTGGAGCGATACATGAGCATTACACATTATTTTTGTTTTGCCCATGTTCATTTTCAGGCCCACCTGTTGAGAAACGCTGCTGAGGTCATTGAGCATGGTACTAAGGTCATCCAGAGTCTGTGCCATGATGACTACATCATCCGCGAACCGCAGTTGAGTGATGTACTCGCCATTGATGTTGATGCCAAGTCCGCTCCAGTCCAGAAGCTTAAAGACGTCTTCCAGTGCGGCGGTAAATAGCTTCGGAGAGATCACATCTCCCTGACGCACTCCTCGCTGCAACTGGATTGGCCTCGTAGTCTGATCCTGAATACGGACTGACATAGTGGCGTTTTCGTACAAGCACTTCAACGCTTGGATATACCTGTAATCAATTCGGCATCTCTGCAATGACCTTAGCACAGCCCAGGTTTCCACCGAATCGAAGGCTTTCTCATAGTCCACAAACGCTAAGCAAAGTGGCTGGTTATACTCGTGAGTCTTCTGTATAACCTGCCGCAGCGTATGGATGTGGTCTATGGTACTAAAGCCTTTTCGGAAACCGGCTTGTTCGGGAGGCTGGAAGTCGTCAAACCTATTAGCGAGACGATTCGTAATGACTCTCGAGAACAATTTGTAAACATGGCTTAGCAGCGAGATGGGTCTGTAATTCTTCAGCAAGGTGTTGTCACCTTTTTTGAAGAACAGAACCACCACGCTCCTATGCCACGCCTCAGGCGTCGTGCCCTCGTGAATCAAAACTACTAGACCGATTTAAAAAATCTTTCATCAATAAAAAGCAACATTATCAGGCAGTAACTTAGGCTATATTTCATCCCCATATTACCACGAAAATAGGAACTAGGTTCTATTAGTTTTTAATATTAAAAATTCAGTTTTTGATATCCTTCTGTATTCCAAAGGTCGACACAACAGCCGCAAAAGATAAGCAAACCTCCCAAGCAAAGAACATTGTACAGCAAAAGCGGAAAGCCCTTGCTGACTTATTCAAATACCTGACAAAGACAGGTCTTAATTATCGGACTGGATTGGTGATATTGTCTGCTTCTGAAGAGTTGTACGACTTCACTATACCGCCAGTGGATTTGGACGTGGCTATGAACTATATGAAAACCAGGTATGTTCAGAATAAATAGATAGAGAAAAATTGATTTATTTTGCTATTCTTCGTGAAAATCTATGAAATTCAAGCAATAACGTCATCCACATTTGACAGAAAATCCTCTATATTTTTTCTCATATGTTTTATTTTAAAACTGGAATAGTTGTTGCTTGGATTCGTCCGGTTTTTCATGAAGTTTGGCAGAATAACTAATTTATTCTGCCCTCTATTCAATAAATTGATAATAATGAATTTGTTTTTTTGTTTTGAAGTAGAATATGTACTGGAAATTGGAATCCATAGGATAGTATTATAACAATTAAAAATGTTAAAAACAAGCTTTGCAAGTGAGGGTATTTGGAGATAACGAAACTAATTAATATTTTAAATTCCAATATTTAGAAGATACATTGTTTCTAAAGCAGTTTGATATTATGGTTTACAAAAAAATCAAATAAAAACTAAAGATTTGCTTTTTCATGACAAAGCATTTTATCTCTATATTCTTACTCATTTGTGTGTGATACTATTTCATATTTCCAATGTAATTTCAGACGATGTGATCCTACATTGACACTTTTATGGTCTGGCTGTGAAAAATATTTCCAAAAGAATATAGCACGTCATAGATTATTTAGTGCAGCACTACAGACACCTCACAGTGATCTGGGATTGCAAAACATCGACCGGTGCAAAGGATTCGCCGCTCAACTATTGGTATGTATACAAAACTACATAAAAAACATACATTTTAAAAATAAAACTATAATCTACTTGAAAAGATACAGATATTTCAAATTTAATAAAACAAACTTAATTTTTGCAGAAAATCACGAACAATCAAAAGAAATCAATATCCAAATATGCAAGATATATTTATGAATTACGCAATGTTACTACAAATCTCACAAATGCCCTTGACGCTGATATTGGTGAAACAAATATTACAACTGTAAGAGAAAAACTCGATATCTTAATAGAATGTTACGCCCATACAAGCATTATGTTAGATCAACTTGGTATCGTACTTAAATCTGTACCAGAAGATGCTATGAATACAGAATCTGTGCCAGAGTTTGATACTGTGCTCTCAGAATCATCATTGGCAAAATGTTTTATGAATAATGATGAGTGGCGTGAACTTTATAAAAAAGTTAAAGCAATTATATCGGTTGTGGATAAGCAAAAAGTGGCGTTACATAAAATTGCAAATTCTATACCTAAGCAGATAGGTGAAGTAAAACTTTTACCAAACATTTCTCAAACTCATATCGATGTTGTTAACGACGCTAAAAGAAATTTAAACATCCTAATTGAGAGAAGCCAAGCATTTTTGCAGGAATATCAATTTAACTTTAAAACGAAAATATTTGAAGATTTTATTCCTAAACATCCTGTTTTAAGATGTGTTGAAAATTTGATACAACATTTGAATAATACATCAAACGAACTTGATAAATTAGATGAAGCTGTTGACCAAGATATGAATGAAGATTCCACTGATGCAATTATCAAACAAACAGAAGATATTGTAGCTACAATGTTACTTACCATACAGTCATTGTACAAAAAACATTTACCACCTGACAAAAGTATGGACAATGTATTGAATGCTATCGACGAATTGATAGAAGGAGAACACAATGAAAAAGAGGAGTCGAAAGAAATATTAGAAGATAAACATTTGAAAGAATTGTTGCATGAAAAGCTATCGCTTGATTCTAGAATGCTGCAGTTGGATACTTTGATAAGCAAGATTCGCTCTTTATTGGCCAATTACGTGCAATTTATTGCCACAAGAAATGATACAGAGAATATGAAAAATGTTGTTATGAGATTAGTGCCAATATTAGAGCAAACTGTATTATTTGTTCAGTATTTCCTGTCCCAAAAAGTTGCGGTTCACAGAGTTTCTTGCAAAATGCTTTCAGTTTTATTAAAGATATTTTCTGACCTAGCCATTAAAGGGTAAGTCAACATTTTTATTTGTCTGTTTGCAATTACTTAAGTAATTATTTTAATATCTAAAATTCGTGTTACTAGATTTTGCAAGCCTTCTGGTCTAGATATGGAAGAAGGTGATGGTGACGATGGCCCCGGAAAGCTTTCAAGTGGAATGGGATTGGGAGAAGGTGAAGGACAGAAAGATGTTTCCGATAGAATAGAAAATCAGGTGGGTGTTCTGCTGATATGATTATATTTTTCTAAAGTTTATTCAATTAATGAATAATAATGAAAAAAAGATTCTTAGTATTTTTACACAAACTTACTAACTCAGTAGTTTATTATTTGTATCGATTACCAAAATTCTTATTTTATACTTTAACTCATTTATATACGTAATAACTAAATGCCCCCATTTATTATGTAGGACCAATTAGACGATGCACATAAACCAGGTGAAGAGAAGAAAGAAGACAATAGAGATTGCAAAGAAGAAGAAAAAGGGGTTAACATGACTGATGATTTTGACTCTCATTTACAAGATGTTGAAAAAGGTAACGCACACCATGAACAATTATATTTATTTTATTTATCAGTAAACTTTGTTTGGCTATAAACACACACACATTCATTGTACTGCGTATCTACTGTAGCTATAAATAATGTATTATACTTAATGCAGATGGAGAGGATTCAGATCAAGATAATGAAAATGATGACACAGACAAACAGATGGGCGAAACTGATAATGCTGCTGAAAAGTAAGTACATAGCGATTACACAAGTACTAATTATAGGAAATTTAATTCTTACAATGGTGTCAATAGTATTTTAAATTATACCTGCTACATTTCGCAAACCACATATGACTGGTGTACAGTGTGAAACATGCAATAATGGTGGCAATTCTAAGTTAACTCAGAGCATATTCTGACACTCACATAATTCACAGGTTAGATCAGCAAATATGGGGCTCTGAAGACGAAGATGATTTAGATGAAGAATCTAACAAGAACGAAAAAGAAGAGCATGGTAAGGGAGAAAGTACGGGTGAAAAAGAAATGGCTGCTAAAGAACAGGAACAAGGTCAGGATGATGGTGCAGACGGAAAGGAAAAACAAAAGAAGAAAGATGTCAATGAAATGAATGAACCTGAAGTTGATGATGATCACGTAAGATAAAAAACTATTAATATGTGCATTCTTTAACGCATTTGTTTTTTTAAGCATCTTCACAGTTTTACTTTAAAAATACATATTTAAATTTTAAGTTGCTTTATATTAATAAAAGATGCTTTTGTTCTATATTATTTGAGTATAACATGGTCTATATAACATTTTTCAAATTTCAGATTGATCCATATCACAATAATCCTCAACAATTACCAGAACCGGAAGATTTTGAACTGCCGGACAACATGAACATAGATGGTGATGAAGAAAACGATGGAAATGTAAGATACATGTTTACAGCTATGCACATCCCTCAAGGCATCTTGAAAAACATCAAACAATGTTTAATTTCTTATATCATCTGTCCCTAATACTTAATACATACATGTTTTTAACTCAATTTCTATTTCGTTAGGATGGCGAAACTGAAACAGAAAATCCATTTGAGATAGATGCCATGAAAGAGTCTATACAAGAAGAGCAAGAAGAATCTAAAGAAAAAGAGGATAAAGACAATAAGAATGGACTTGAAGTTTCCAGCGATGAAGAAGTTGAAGGAAATGATGATCTGACTGATGAGCAGGTAAGTGTTTCAATATAAGCCATTTCTCTAAATTTCGATTTAATACAAATCGTTAAGGAGCAAAGTAGGGTTTTACAGCCAGGAAAATATGATTCTAAACCCTCGGACGTCAAAAAACCGCAAAGTGTCAAAAGACCTGGTCAATTTAGAAACTCTACTAAATTGACCAGGTTTTTCGTTACTATTGACGATAAGTCGCCCGCTAACCGCGGTTTATGTATTGTGTGTAAAAACAATAAACATGATCAATATGTATATTTGATTCATACTACAAAATGTTTAATCTAACTAAATACTACAGATTGTATTCACAAAAGAATAGTATTTTCTATGTGATAGATGAATTAAATTGAATATAAAAAATAAATTGTAATTCACTTATTATAAACTATTTGCAGAACAAAGAAGATATCGAAAATAACAAAGAGAATGAGAATGAAAATGAAGATGATGTTCCGAATGAAGAAAATGATGATTCAAATGCTAAGGAGGGTCAGGATAACCTCGAAACTGAAAATCTTGACTCAGAGTTACAAGAAGAAAAAGTCGAAGAAGAAAACTTGCCAAAGAATCCTGAAAATATAAACGAAGAAGAAAAACTACAGGAAAAAGAGCACGAAGCCAACCCGCAAGCGAACCCTTCTAATGATGATCCGACGGCTGAGGATAAAGTGGAAAATGCTCAAATGGAGAGAGGCACCAATGACAATGTTGAAACTAATTCGGAACAGGCGAAAGATGAAGAAGCTGCACCTTTTGTAAGTATATTTATTACTAGCGGACGCCCGCGACTTCGTCCGCGTGGAATTTAGTTTTTCACAAATCCCTCGGAAACCATGGATTTTTTCCGGGATAAAAAGTAGTCTTATGTGTTAATCCATGCTATAATATATCTCAATAACAAATTTCAGCTAATTCGGTTAAGTAGTCGAGGCGTGAAAGAGTAACAAACATTCATATCATTAAAATCATCAGTATTCGCAAATCTCGGAATACCATGGATTTTTTCGGGATAAAAAGTAGCCTATGTTATTCCAGTGCAAAATCCATTTCCATTCTAAATTTTAGCCAAATTGCTTTAGTAGTAATGGCGTAAAAGAGTAACAAACATCCAAACGTACGTCAAAACTTTCGCGTTTATAATATTAGTAGGATTATATTTGCAATTCAATTCTTCATAATTCATTATAGTATTAATAGGATTATAATTAAAATCATAACTGATTTTGGTTTTAAACGATGTTCGAAAACCTAAAAATCCTCAAACCTAAATAGTTCATCACTGAATGGTTTTTAAAACGAGACAATATTACGATTTATTTTGCTCAAATTGTATAATTTGATCGTAAGTAAACTACTCATTAAAAGTAAGCTTTGAACTATCATCTTTATCATCACCATATTCATCCGAGAACAGCCGGGAAACTTCCACTGCTGGACATATGTCTCGTGCATGGACTCCGAACACCAGTCTCGAGCCTTATAGCATCCAGCTCCCTCCAACCTCCTTGGGACCCCTACGTCCATCAGCTCTTCGAACTATGTGCTCTATCCATTGCCACTTTAATTTCGCGACTCGCTAAGCTATACGGCGCTTTTACTTCTTCTGCGGATCTTCTAGTTTCTGAATAGGGCGAATGTCATTCCCATACATTTTCTAATTATTGAAGCGTTTGCGATTGTAGAAAGAGGATCGCCACATGGCTACAGGGTCAGATTACACAGAGATACTCCAAGAGTAGCTTGCTCCATCTCAGTCGAGTGACCCTGGGCTTTTTGAACTATGCTTAAACTAAATTTAAACACACAGGAACAGGCACAGGAGCAAGTTGGTGAGGACATACAATCAACTGGGCGGTCTGAACTAGACAAAAGCGACAAAGGACACCGTGGCAATAAGGATGCTACTAGATCGGAAACTTCACAAGATAAAGAAAGGAAGCAGTTTGAAAATAAACCCGGAAAGACTGACCAAGAACGGACTTTGGGTAATTTAATTTACTTATGGCACAGAATAGAGAATGATACAGAACAAGCCGCGCCGTGAAACCGGTAAAACCCATAAAAAAACGAACGTCACGCGAGCGTTTCTTTGAGATCCGCTGTATGTAATGTTGCTGTCTTTTTTATAATTTGTATTTTAAAGGAGATGGTCCAAAATTATATGGAGCTCAGAATCAGTCATTGTACCCTGGCGGGAATAAAAGCAAATATTTTTTTTTTAACTATTTTTGATTACACAAATCTACGTATTTACTTTAATTCTTCCGAAATAATATTCATTCTCCTCAGAAATGCAACATTATTAAAAGTAACAATGGCGGATTGATGAAGTTTTCAATGCAGAACATGATTTGACGTTTGCTGTCAATTGTCACGTCATAGTTGCTTTAAGAGCGCCATCTTGATATAACTCGAAAACTTGGGTTTTAATTTTATTTATTTCTTTTTATTTAGTTAGATTTATTCACTTATTTAGATTTTAATAAAATCCTTGTATTTTTTAAATTTTAATGATACAGGGTACAAGAGTGGACCTGAAATAGACCATCTCCTTTGCAAGGAATTGAAACAGTTGTGCAGTAGGCCACTAAATGGCGCTGTTTCAATTCCTTGGAGATTTGCTATCGTCACAGTATGAAAACATTGAAAACTGCCACTAGGCACACAGATCACAGATTAAATAATTGTCTTGATATATTTACAAATATATCTAATTAGTCTTAAATGTTAATCAGGCGATGTCAATGAAAAGAAACACAAAAATGCGCGCACTTTGAATGTAGAGAAGGAAGACGCAGAAAATGAAGGTGGCGATGCAGACAACGAACACGACAAAGAAGCGGATGCTTACCAACACGTGAAACAGGCTAAGAAAGATGATCTGCAGGTACGTAAATTATATGAATTATATTTCACTATGATGCATATAAACTATATTTTATTTGTAAATCTTTTTTATTAACATAATGGTAAAACATAAAGGTTAGATGGGTCCAAACTGGATACAAATAAGACAAACCAGAAATTAAATGGCACAAATAGGAGGAGACCTTTACTTGCAGAGAGGGGTTCCTACAGAATTCCACTACAATATTAACATACTTAACTAAACTAAAAGCACTAACTATTAAAATAATAAACTACTATTTTTTTATACTAATACAACTAAACTAAATTTAACGTAACTAGACTTTGTTAACCTTCATTTTACATTGTTGCCGTGACGCTAAGTAAGGTATAGCTATCACAGGTTTTCGTTCTTTAAGAGAGCATTTTCACAAATAAAAACTAATTTCTTGAACTGAATATGTAGCGCGTGAAGCGTAATATAAATTTGATTTTTAGGTATTACAATATACTTCTATGTATACAGGTGGTTGATGCCGCGACAAAAGAACAAGCAGACGAACAACCTACGTTGCAGGAAGACGATGAAAAGGGAGAAACATTGAAGGAAGACGAAGAAGTAGCAATGGACGTGGATGAAGATGATATTCAGGTAAACTATGAGAGATTCAGGGATCGATCTGAAATATTAGTCTAAAGTTGTTAGTAACATAACTCGGAGACAATTTAATTGAAATTTAGAATAATTAAAACTTTGAGAGACAAACTTTGAAGATTATAATATGATTAATCATATATAAACATACAAGGACAATAGATAATTATTGTAAGGAGATATTTTGTTTTCTTAAATCCTAGGTCGATAAGTCTGAAGAGTTAAAATCAGAGAAAGTAAAAGATGGACGGGATAAAGATCAAGATAAAACCGGAAACAAAAACGAAGGTGGCGATGAAGCAACCGGTGAAACGGGCATTGAAGTAGAGGGAGATACTGTGTTGACGTCTAACGTGCCTCGAGGACGGGACACTACTTATCATACTAAGTATGTAGAAACTATTTTGTCTCTATTCTTTATCTTATATCAGTTTATTCCCTGTAGTCCGTGAATGACATAATAAAATACACTTATAATAAAGATTGCAATCGATGTTTATTTATAATTTTTACAAATATGTAGCAAATAATGGACCTCGGTATTCCAGACTTAGTCTTGCGTCCTCCGTAAGTCGTAAATAAAAATATTTCTACTGCAGTTTATCACAAATCTCGCGGAATTTTCTGGGACGAATGTAGTCTTTTCGTTGTTCAATAATCTCCCACTGAAAGTCCCAATTAAATCGGTTCAGCTATTTCAGTAATTAGCCCTGACAGACAGAAAGACAAAAATTAAAAAAGAAAATTTGTTTTAATTCTAGTGATTTTGCAATCACATACAAGGACAGACACTTCAATATCATTTGTATGAAAGTGTAAACTTTGATGTTTGATGATTACAGGCTCGAAGAAACAAACCAACAAGTTGAAGACATAACCATGGAGCAGTATGTAAGTCTGAGACAGTGGCTCGAGACCGGCGCAGTTCGCGGCAGTACTGAGTCGACTGCCGTTTGGCGCTCCGTGTGGAGCGACTGTAGCGACGCAGCGCGAGCGTTGTGCGAACGACTGAGACTGGTGCTGGAGCCCACTGGACGATCGAGGAGAGCTGGTAAGACACTTTAATATTCAGAGCTCGTCTAGGAAAACGTTAGTCTAAGACAGTGGCTCGAGACCGGTGCAGTTTGCGGCAGCACCGAGTCGACTACCGTTTGGCGCTCTGTGTGGACTGTAGTAAGGCAGCGCGAGCGTTGGGCGAACGACTGAGGCTGGTGCTGGATCCTACTGGACGATCGAGGAGAGCTGGTAAGATACTTTAATATTATCCTACTCTGGGAAAAAATATTTGTGTTGTGAGTCATGTCCTCTTGAGTACGGGCGGGGGTGCTTGCCCGGGTTAGACGCGGAACATTCTACCTTTTTGAGTTCTTCCAACCCCTTTCGGGGTTGATACCTTGAGGCCTATGGGTACAAGAGGTCAACCCATGTGCCTGGTATGTCCATGTGATTGTATGTGCAATCACGTGAACTGCGATTGCTCGCTATCCTATGTTTGCGTCGTCCCTTTCGGTGTCGTAAGTGCATCTGCAGGTTTGGGCAAAATATTTTAACATGTCAATAAGCTAACCGACACTTATCAGGTGGTGAAACCAACCCTTAATCTATTTATTATCTTACTATTCTTTTTCAGGTGATTTCCGTACCGGGCGAGCTATAAACATGCGTCGTGTAATTCCGTACATCGCATCCCATTTCCGCAAGGATCGTATTTGGTTACGTCGCACGAAACCAGCTAAGCGCGAATATAAGATCGCCATAGCGATCGACGACTCGAGCTCCATGGCCGACAATAGGAGCAAAGAGTTGGCTTTTGAGAGCTTGGCTTTAGTATCTCAGGTAAGTTGGGCAGAATTGCATTTTTGGGCAAAATTGCATTGCATTTTTGGACAAAGTTGGGCGATTATTGATTTTATTTACATTTTTCATAGTTTTCCATTTTTTTGTAAAAGATTGCCCAATTTAATGTTAGGTAAATGCTAGTTTGCGTTTAAATACATAAAGCTTAGCAAATAACTTTGTTACGTGGTCAATTGCATTTCCATTGAGCCAAGTGTATTAATAAAACATCAGTAAATTAATTAAGCTACACTGAACCATTTTTTACCAATATATGTAAAGCTAACTAAAAAGGTGACAATTACAAATAAGTTGACATTTATTTAATATATTTTTCAATAAAAGCAGTTAAATCAAGAAATAATCGATGGTTTTTTCATGAAAACTTTAGGGTATCATCACGGTTTAGTCAAATCCCACACCACACCCATTTCGGTTTCTACACGACGTCGTAACCACGCTAAATCGCTTAGCGGTAGCCAATAAACTAGCCACGGCCGAAGTCTCCCACCAGCCGCTATATATAAACCGCGTTAAATAATATTTATTATTTCTTTACAGGCATTAAATCTACTCGAGTCCGGAGATCTAGCGGTTTTAAGTTTCGGGGAAAATCCAAACCTTTTACACCCATTCACCGAACAGTTCTCCGAGCATTCCGGTTCCAAAATACTGGAACAACTGCGATTTGATCAGACCAAGACCAAAATAGCACAGTTGTTAGACTTCTGCACAGTTATGTTTGACCAACTTTCGATAAGGAGTGATGCTTTGAACGCTAAGCTGTTGGTGGTAGTCAGTGATGGTAGAGGAATATTCTCGGAAGGTGAGACTAGGGTGGTGCAAGCAGTCAGAAGGGCGAGACAGCAAGGGATATTTTTGGTTTATGTAATCATTGACAACCCTGATAATAAGGTAAGTTTTACTATTATATTTTTAACTGATAGCGTAACTTCTTATACACCGTGAAGTTTCCTTCGTCTTAAACCGTAATCCCATATTATGTATCCAATCTATATTATCCATTAGTGTTGTTATAAAAAAAGTAAAGTCCAATTGAAGTATAAAAAGCTTTTAAAAATCGATTATTTCAAAATATCATGTATTTTCAAACACCTACTTATTCGCCGCAATCCCTTTGAGGTGATTCACTTTAGCCTAAACTACGAGTAGGTCAAAGTAATGACTTCATACTTACGAAACAGAATTGGACAAGACGTTTAAATTTTTTCTTTTTTTTTTCGCTAGGGTGTGAATTAGTTTGAGGTAATTAATATTGTTAAAGGGTTTCTTGTATTGGACTAATAACTGTCGGGGTGGCTTACAGACACTAAAACTAGCACAGTATAGGTACAAAGGACATGTCCCAAAATGGGCCTTTATTAAATATAATTTATAAGCAGGTCGATAGTACTTTTTACGGATAGAAAATACAAATTGCTGTTAAGAAAATAATTTTCAGAATTTTTGGAACCCGCATTAACTATATAAATATTTTTTTTTTGTTTCACTCCCTTGTCTAAAAATTAAACATTGACAATATAGTAAAAGTGTTCAAAACAGGCAATAAAAATAAGTGAAATTGAATTCATATCTGGTGTAAGCAGTCAATGTCATGTAATATTGTCAAATGAAATGAACATGAACATGAAACAAAACAATTTCTTTAAAACCCCCTAAACGAACATGATTAAGCGAAGATCACTGACAATCTGTCAGGGTGTGAGTTACAAGCATGTTGCCATAATAAAAAATCTTAATTAATGTTGTCAGCTAATGATAATACATTTTATTTAATTTATTTAAAAAAAATGCGGGTTCCAAATTTTTTTTATTTTGGGTTTTAAGCCCATATATATTGCTGCGTAGTTGACACTCGGAATAAAGGCCCAGCCTCCATACAAAATTGGGACATGTCTTTTAAAAATGTAAGTATTACAAAAAAGTTGCGTAGTGGCCGCACAACTCAAGAACGGCTGAAAATTGATGGGGAGGTAGCTTAGAACCAGGAGACGGCCATAGGATACTTAGGGTAGGGGTAGGGTAAGGGTAGGATAAGGGTAGGGTAGCGGTAAGGTAGGGAATGAGTCAAAGCTTGACCGGGTCCGCTAGTTATTATACAAATTAGTGAACCTCATAATGTTTTTCAGGACTCCATAATGGATATACGGCGGCCAATACTGGACCCTACCACAAACAATCTGACTGGATTCGTGCCATATTTGGACACTTTCCCGTTCCCGTTTTACCTAATACTGCGGGATATGACTGCTTTACCGACCGTACTAGGCGACGCGTTGAGACAGTGGTTCGAACTGGCTGCAAACACTAGTTAATATTAAGTGTTGCTATAAAATAAAAAAATGTTTTTTTTATTGAAAATATTATATTATATTTTAAGATTTTTCTATATTTTGTTATAGGGAAAAATGATTTTTTTAATCATTGTTTAAAATATATGACAACAGATTAAATATTTGTTAGTTAGTTTATACTGATCTTGTTTTTCTGAGCCCAATTAGTAATTATAGGTAAGACGACATATATGAATAAAGACTTTGCAAAATTTTAGGCGTTAAGTAAATAAAACTATTGTTTCAAATATTATTTTTAAGAAAATAAAGCTATTGTTTGTGAGACTTGTTTTAGTTACTTACCTTTCTATGGGTCCTGTGGCATTTTTTGGCAGTGTTGGCTGTGTTGTGCTTCTCAACAGAAGTCCTAGATTCTATTTTCAGCTTTTGATCAGTAGGATCTTATAATTTCTAAATTGGATTAAGTCTGGTTTGGTGATAGGTATCGACCATGGATAGTTACCATACTCTGCTGGCAAAGACGTACTGGCAAGCGATTTAGCGTTCCAGTCCAGTGTTGCTTTTTCGCAATTAATGGTTAAATGCTGATTTGCAAACCCTTTCTGTTTGGTGTCACAGACAGTCATATAATAGGGAGTAAGTACTGTTTGTGACATTAAAATAAACGCATCTTCTTCTAAACTTTCATCTTCTCCAAGTTAACCCGCTTCCACAATGGACATCAGGGGGAGATCGCAGTCGAGGGCTAACTTATCTATAATAATCGAAAATTTCAAGAATGGCTGGACCGATTTCGCTAATTCTTTTTCAAGAATATTCCTTGAAGTACGAGGATTGTTCTTACGCAGAGAAAATTTTAAAAAATTGCCTGAAATTTTAAAATCCTTTTCTGTAATCCCATATAAACGATTCGTAATCATACTTACTCGTATAGTCTATTTTACACCGTACCATAAAGTATTAGTGGTGAGGTTTCGAGAAGGCAAAACAATTGAGTGACGTTAGGGTAGGGAAGAAGTGTTCATTTGAGTAGTCCTGGGAGGCTGTGGTCTCATATTGTGAGATTGTGATGTCACAGAGAGGTGGCGAAAAAATTATACATATACCCTATATATTAATTAACTCTTTGACGTAGACTCTCATCATGTTCCTTGCTCTCATTATATTCGCTGTAAGAGAGCTGGACGCAGGCGGCTCGTTCAGGACCGTCATTTGCCTCCTTGACGAGGTCCTCCGGGTGACATACGGGGAATCTCTCACCCACTTCGAGTTGATACCGCTTTCAGTATTCCCGAAGCGATCTCAATAACACAACAGAAGAGCTCTATTTACGAGTGCCTTGCGGTTGCGGTAGATAACGAAATGTTCCCGTGGCTTATTCATCAGGCGACGAGTCGGAACTCCGTGGTGTTTTAGTAGGTTGAAGTCCGACATAACTTTTTCCCCACGTTGAAAAAAAAAAGAAGTGCACTTAAGTCAAAGCGAAGCTTGACAGCTGACCTATTTACTATTTTGGTGTTTATTATCAACCTAATAAAATTAACATCAAATCAATTGTCAAACTATCATTTACCTACTGTGTCATATCTCAATTTCTTAAACTTATGTCAACTAGCCCGTAGACAACTTAGTCAAGATATAGGGGATGAGCCAAAATAAAAATGCGGGACAATTAAAAAATATTATTGTATATTTGTCAACCGAAAATTAAACAATTATTGCAATATTTTTCTTAGCCTTACTCTAGATATTAACAAAGACAAAAAATCGTTACGCAACGTGTTAACATTTTAGGCCTACGTTATCATTATAAATAAATCGTGACCTAAACAATAAAATAATTCAATTTAAAAATTTCGTGAAAATATTTCTCTTGCAAACAAATTACGAGTACACCCTAAAAATATAATCATATAACTTAATAATTATAATATGTATAATTGAATATTTTCAAACGAAACTTTTTTATACGCTAACTCAATGCACCTCTTAATAACTACTTTCTTTCCAATATACATACACAATTCTGTAGTTTACAATATCAAAATATTCTCGTACATTTTGTCGTAAACCATTCCGTATAATTTAACAATTGTAATAGCAAAATAGAAACTATGTTAAGTTTACAATAAATTATGCTAACTCATGTAAAATATTAAATATGATAACATGACTAAGCCTAACCAATGTGTTAAAAGCACGGGTACTTTGTCTTGGACTTTTGCTGCGGTCAAAGTCAAAACTGGCATGCTGTAACCAAATTTAACTAAGCATCCCGTGATCACAGTCAACTTGAGCATGCCGTGATCAGTCAACTTGGGCATGCCGTCATTAAAATCAACATAGAAATGCTGTAATCAAATTCAATTTAAGCATACCGTGATCAAAGTCAACTCAGGCATGTCATTACCAAAGTCAACTCAGGCACGCTGTGATCAAAGTCAACTTAGGCATGCCATGATCAAAGTCAACTCAGGTACGCCGTGATCAAAGTCAACTCAGGCACGCCGTGATCAAAGTCAACTTAGGCATGCCATAATCAAAGTCAACTCAAGCATGCTGTGATCAAAGTCAACTTAGGCATGCTGTGATCAAAGTCAACTTAGGGATGCCGTGAACAAAGTCAACTTAAGCATGCTGTGATCAAAGTCAAATCATGTGGCTGAAGTCCTCGTATAATAAAACAAAATATATCATTAATTTCTATACTTTTATACTGGTTGTGAGACCTTCAATAATTTTTAGTCCGATTGGATTGATACCTACTAATTTTGAAGTTTACACTTATTTATACAGAAATGGAAGGGATGAATTATTATTATGAAATGCGTAGAATCCCAAGCTTATACAATGTTAAAATAAATAATATTAATTTAATCGTCGCCCGTTCTAAAATATTTGAGCGTTATTAAAGCTGTCTATGGTTAATGTTTGTATTATATCTACATTTTGGAGTTTGTTTTTCTGTGTGTGAGAAGGGTAATCTATGGCAATGCAATAATTTGTGATTTCTCTATATTCACTACATTTTTCATTGTTCGTAATTAACTAAATAACGAATGTTTTTATACAAATATTCACCAATTAAGTTATTGGCATGAATTTGAGAAAACTTCAAATTCATGCCACAGGGAGTGGGTCAAAATATCCCAAAATGACATAAAAATGTGTTATTATTGTATGATACATTGGTCTAATTTCAAAGTTTAATTTATTTTACATTTGTTGAAGTAAAAAAGGGTCAAGTATATATACGAGATATGTTGAAAATTGAAAGTTTCCTCTGGTAGTTAAGAAAACAGTCAAAGTTACCCTATACAACTCGTCCAAAAATTAAAATTACTTTTACAAAAATATTATTTATATAGATAAAAGTCACAAGTTTGTAGATTGATAAAAGACTTATCAAACTCTATCAATAGAAGGCAGATACGGTGACAATTTTCGAGTGACTATAATGTTAGACATAGTTAAGCCATTTTTATAGGCATTTATTTTTGTGTGGAATATGTAACGTAACAAAAGTAAAACGCAAAATGTTTTTGTTTTTCTTCTATTTATGCTCAGACCAATTACAGAAGGACCAGTATTGCACCTCAATTCACAAACAAAATTGTCAGTCATTTTCTGAGGAAAAGGAGCTTAGATTTGGTATACATCTTATACTAAACTAGATGTTTTTGTCCGTTTTTACACCACTCAACCACAAAAAGGCATTTTTACGGAGCTCTTTAACCGACAAACACAATTACAATTATGAAACATCGATACTATAGAGACAGTTTTTATAGAGGCATTAGATCATTGATCGTAAACTTTGACAGAAAAGTAACGCCTAGTGAGGTAGTCTATACAATAATTGATCTGAGTATTTTCGTGACTATATCAAACAGCATGTTTTAGGTAAAAACATTAAGGCATGCTGTTTGAAATCAAGGTTTTTTTATTGATTAAAATAATGGCATAAAAATTGGACTCCTTAATATGTACTTTTTTTTTGTTGATTTGTAAGTGATTTTATGGTTTATTTCATATTTGTTTTTCCAAGTGAGTGTTCAATGCAAGACGGAAGAAAAAATAAAATGCTTTATTTTTTTTTGGGTTGTACAAGGGCCAGGTTTGATCTATAAAACAAAATATATCATCATCATCAGGACTCCGTAAACAAATAAACTTTTCGTCAAAACAAACATGTTTGTAAAACAATTTGATCGTCTGAGACCTTGTTTAAATTGTTTACCAAACACTGCTTAATGAAACAAAAAAGTTTGACAAACATGTTTGACGTTCCTAACATTGCTATTTCTGTCAAAAAAATATTTATGTAATTTTACTTTAATGCCCTTACGGAATATGTATCGAGGGCGACGCAATAATATATCTAAATTGTAAAGTTATAATAATTTATATTAAAAACATAATAATTGTTTTATTGGGATGATTCTATTTTGTTTGTTATTTGTTTCCTCTTCACTTGTTCTCCTTGGACGAATAGTTATTGGTTTCATCAGTCTTTTCACCATCACCGTAGAACTTTGGCTGCGGAAGAGAGAAATAAATAAAATTTATTTATAAAAAATATAAATAATCAAAGGAGATGGTCCAATATTGTTTGGAGCTCAGTCAGGAGGATCAGTCATTGTTTTTGATTATACAAATCTACGAATTTACTATAATTCTTTCGAAATAATATTCATTCACTCCCAAGAAATGTAACACTAATATGGGTAATAATGGCGGATTGACGTTTTCAATGCAGTAGTCTATTTGACGTTTGCTGTCAATTGTCTTGTCATAGTTGCTTTATGGGCACCATTTTGATGAACTCAAAAACTTGGGTTTAAATTTTGTTTATTTCTTTTTTTAATAGTTAATTAGTTAGATTTATTCACTTTATTTTTTAATAAAATCCTAGTATTTTTTTTATTTTAATGATACGGGGTACAAGAGTGGACCTGAATTAGACCATCTCCTTTTAATGATGGATTTGGCAAAAAAAAATCAAGAACTATGTATAAAACCAGTCATACGTCACATTAAGGGTTCAAAATATTAATGAATGAATTTTTTGACTGTACACAGACAATAATAATGTGATAAGGCAGGGACATAAAATAGTGGGATTTAGCCGAACACAGAACAAAACAAATAATGTTATACAGAATGACAAATATACACTGTGGAGTTTCCTTTGTCTTAAACCGAAATCCCTCATAATCTACCCAATTTATATTACCCATTAGTAAGTAAGTACAATTCAAGAAGTTGCGTTTGTAACAAACTTTCAAAAATCAATTATTTTAAAACTCCTGTATTTTCAAACACCTACTTATTCGCCGCGATGCCGCGGCTCGTCAGTCCCTTTGAGGTCATTTACTACAGCCTAAACTTGGAACTAAAAGTTCAATAATTTTTTTCATAATTTAAGAATTTTGTTTTCGCTAGCGTGTGAATTAGCTTGAGGTCATTTTTAAAGTTGTTAAGGGGTTTCTTGAATTGGATTAATAAATGTCGGCATGGCTTACCGACGGCGAATCTAGCACGGTGTATAATAATAACAGCTGTACTGTACAACTGCAAAATGTTTCCATTAATGTTATTATGTCTCCTAATTAAGTCATACGCCATGAAACAAACGACATAAAACAATCTTACCTGTATCATAAAATTTTGTGCAATAAAATATTGCAGAATTAATTTTATATCAGATCATAAACATATTATAGTCATCATTAATGAAATAATTTTGCATTTTAAATGTAATGTATTGCTGTTGAATTGTACATTAATATAAGAATTATAAAACTGTACAGATATTTGTTCAAAACATGGGAGGTAGGTACAAATAAAACTTAAATTCAAAAATAAATGAGTGAGAAGTGCTAAGTTCTAAGGCTATCTCAAATGGGTATTTGGGTAAGTATAAAAATCACTTCAAATCAAACATTAGTAACATACAAAATACATACTCGTAAATTAACACAGCGATGCTACATTGTCAGCATTTTGGTAGCTAGTTTGACTTTAATTTAGCTTACTAACATATAGCCTAAGATTTATTTACTCAAGTCAATCTGTACTGTACAAATACCTTTTAGTTAGTATATAAGTAAATACTATGTAATAATGCTCATCCCCGGCCCTAGCCTACCTTAACCACCAATTTACTTATATAAAAAAAAAACTTGATGAAATTATTACTAAAAAAAAGTTTGCTACAATGTTTTTCGACATTTTTAATTCATCTTTAATTTGTCCCCAACGGGAACAAGCAAACATCGCTGACCATACAGCTTGAGTTTTGCAACATTTTTTGAACACTTATGATTTTCTTGTTTGTTGAGCTTGTTGGCAACAGAAAAAATAATACAAAGACAACAATACAATATATATAACTTCAAACGTTACTTCGCTATACCGGCGAAATTTTTGAGCAAGAAAAGTGTTAAAAAAATGGATTTTTCTTTTACAAACATATTTATATTAGGCCAATTATTTAACCAGATTCTTATTCACACATTATATTATTATCTGCATGTACTTTTACACATGCAAGAGGCTTATGTCCAGCAGTGGACGTCCATCGGCTGATAATGATGACTTTTATACAGATGTATACCCGGGGCCGACGTTATATTGGCCGTTGGGCATTCCCCTTTGTGACAAGGCTATCGATTAAGCTGTTATTATCTATTAGAGTAAGATTCCAGATCCGTCTGATACATCTTATTTTAAAAAAGTTGAAACCTTGGTTTTTAGTACTACTACTACTTCTCATGGTACCTGTCAAGGTGTCACATCACAGAGCAAGTCTCCACAAAGACGGAGATGAGAGGCTACTGAAAACCTAAGGTTTCATCTGTGTGAAAATAAAATGAATTAGATTGCTCTGGGATCTTGGTATATAGACATTCTTTGAGTCGAATTAGCACCAATTACTGTTTAAAATAAAAAGGCTGGTTGTATATCAACTGCAACATTTTTATATTTCAGTTGAAATACAATCTTTCTGTTTTAATTCTAATGGGGGAAAAAATAATTTTGCTGTACAAATGACATAAAGGTAGTCCAGTGAAAAATGCACACACGTAAAAAATGAATCCACAGAATCCAAAAAAAAAAAGCATGAAATATCCATTCATTGACTCTTCGACTTACACAAGTTAACATGTACTATACGCTTGTTACTTTATTTCTTAGTCCGTTGTTCACGGCGTTATAACTTGTGAACCCCTAGAAAATACCATATCATTTGATAAATGACACAAAATTTTATGAGTTGTTTGATTTATCAAAATACAGTAGTTTTTCATTAATTAATATTGAACGGGACATAATATTTAGACTTCAGAAATATTACAGTTATAAATTTTGTATTTCCACAAAATTACTCTCTCAGTTTTCAAGTTTAAGTTTTCAAACATCGATCTCCTATTAATAAGTGGATGCACAATCAGCGACCAAAAAACGTCCCCACTCAATGAGTGCCAAACACAACTTCTTGGCACTCAATTCAAATTGTCGCATTTGCAAATTGAACCTTGAACTCGATCCTTAAGGTTGAATTTGCTCTGAATTTGGGATTTTATTGAATATTGGACTATATATAATAAAGATAAAGGCCTTTAGGTATAATTTTCTTTACCAATAATTCTAAAACTGTTAAAGCCAAATTGGCCAGTTTCTAAGTGAATTTTTCTACATTATTGTGCGTCCTTTTATTAAGAGGTCAATGACACTGATGCGAAAAATATATTTTTTTTTATTTTGTTTTAAATATAATTATTGAGAGATGACTTATTTTTAATGTATTTCATAATGTGAATGTGTGTGTGTGTCTCACCTCGTCGTGACTCTGGTCGGGCTGCAAGCGGTCGTCATCGTCATCGCTGTCGTCATCACCTGAGGAGTCACCTCCCGACCCTGCGCCCTCTACACCTTTTGCTGTTGATCAAAAAGGTGTTGGTTTATATTTATAGATAATATATCGACACATTAATTAATAAGATGTAATGCTAACTACTGTAAATATGATTACTGCATTTGAAACTTAGACTTTGTCATTTAGGCTGGCAGAACACTCGTTTTCCGTATTAATGTATTGTGCGTGTTGCAAAACGGAATGCTTGAAATCAACATAAAATACATTAAATAATACATGTATTTTACGTATACAAACATACGCACACGTACGCACGAAGCAAAGTCTGCGGTAGTCTCACAGAATCCCAAATCGAAATTACGCAGTAGGATAGCATAATTAGTGTAAAACTGACGAGTTAAGATAATCAGCTGCAATATTATTAGAGTAAAAATGACGAGTTAAGATAATCAACTCCAGTTCTATGAGTGTAAAAATGACGAGTTAAGATAATCAGCTGCAATTTTATCAATGTAAAAATGACTAGTTAAGATAATCAGCTGCAATTCTATCAGTGTAAAAATGACGAGTTAAGATAATCAGCTGTAATTCTATTAGTATATCAATAACGAGTTAAGATAATCAGCTGCAATACTATGTAAAAATGACAAGTTAAGATTATTACCTACAAGTACACCTAGTGTAAAATGACAAATGAAAATCAGATGCAATTGCTAACTAGTGTAAATATTATTAGTTGTCATAATAAACTGCAATGTTATCTAGTGTAACGAGTTAAGGTAGTCAGTCAGTTGTAATTTTATCAGTGTATAAATTCCGAGTAAAGATAATTAGCTGTAATTTTATCAGTGTATAAATGACGAGTTAAGATAATTAGCTGTAATTATATGAGTGTATAAACTACGAGTTAAGACAATCAGCTGTAATTTTATCAGTGTATAAATTCCGAGTAAAGATAATTAGCTGTAATTTTATCAGTGTATAAATGACGAGTTAAGATAATTAGCTGTAATTATATGAGTGTATAAACTACGAGTTAAGACAATCAGCTGTAATTTTATCAGTGTATAAATTCCGAGTAAAGATAATTAGCTGTAATTTTATCAGTGTAAAAATGACGAGTTAAGATAACCAGCTGCAATTCTGACAGTGTAAAAATGACTATACTACAGCATATCTTGATGAGTACTGTTTACCAACAAACAAATTATAAATGAAGGTATAAATCACTAGTCATTTCACACCAAATAATAATTATAATTAAATTGTTCTTAAATTAATGAAAGTAAATTTGATAAATAAGCTTACAACAATTAGATATGGTTAATATATTTTATATAACATTTTATAAACAAACCGTACATAATTTAAAATAAGTTGGCAATGGCATGCGTTTTCTACCTTCGTTCCTAATTTCTTTGTTGGTAAACAGTACTCATCAAGAAAGGCTGTAGTATAGTTAAGATAACCAGCTGCAATTGTATTAGTGTAAAAATGACCAGTTAATATGCAGCGGCACTCACTGGGTACGGCGGCGGACGCGGGCTGCAGCTGCGCGGGGCGCGCGCGGTCGCGCGTCAGCTCGTCGTAGCACTGCAGGCACACGCGCAGCGGCTTGTCGCTCTGTCCGCGCAGCACGAACCGCTTGGACGAGCACGGTCCGCACACTACAGAGCCGCACTTGCGGCAATGGTGCTGGAACATATGCGTACACAGACATGCATAATGCATATGCATACATAGCGTGCGGGGTTCTCTTGTTGCCCTCTGTAGTCGATCCCTTAACTGTCGATTTCAAAATTGATCAATGGAGGACCACTGCTGGACCATGGACCTTAGTAGGGACTTCCAAATACCACCACCCTGAGCCGCCTGCATCAAGTATACCCACAATATACTAGCACTAGACATTGTGCATAAAAATCTCTGATCTAAACAGCTGATTATGAAGAAAGGTTTGCATTACTCTTACCTTCTTCATACCAAAATATTCACCCTTGCTTTGAAGATGCTGTAATCGTAATTACAGCATCTTTAAAGCAAGGGTGAATATTTTGGTAATACTTTTGCCGAACCTCTGATCGCTTCCGAGTCCTTTGAGAGGCAATAATTGGAAGAGATAAAAATCGGAACAAGCGAGGCGAGGCGACGTTTCACGAAGCAATAAGAAATTTGTGTCTACACCTATCGTATTCAATCAACTTGCAAGTATTGGGGGTGTAATTTATACATGTAATACAGTATACTCACTCTCCTGTTGAGCACAGTGAACTGTGTCTTCTTGCAATGCATGCATATGGCCGCTTCGTTGTCGGGCACCCACACGGCTGCGTGCTGCGACGGTGGCTGCTTGCCGCCTGGAACAGGGTGTGGGATTAATGGTACCAGAAAATAAGTTGTTACATATACCTATAGTTCCGAATACATGTGAGGATTTATTTTTAATTAATGTCAGGTTCCCATGCAATCTCACCTTATTGTCTGAGATATATACCTTTAACTGTCCCTATGTGGGATCTTGCCGGAGCGCACAATTGCTTACTAGTACATATATGGTCGAAATTTTCTTAGATGACTTTTTTACACAACAATAATGGCCGACTATGAATCAAAGACAATCAGTAGGGTTGAGAAGTTAACGGCGGGCATCGGAACGATATCAAGTAGGTATCGTTATAACTGAAATACCTAAACTAAAATATTCGTTACTATACTACGTTATCTTAAAAGGGAACGTATAGTAACGTTTTTCGGTTGTGTGCATTTTAAGAAATTAAGTGAACGGTGCACGGTTTATGCCTATGGGTACGCGTGGTTATCAAATGGGGTAATCTTTTTTTATTATTATTATAAATATACTTAAACAATACACATCACTATCTAGCCCCAAAATAAGCATACGTTATGGGTGGTAGTAGCTTGTGTTATGGGTGCTAAGATAGTTGATATTATAGTATTAATATACAATTATATACTACATATAAATATATAATGTATAAATACACACAGACACTTGAAAACACTCATGCTCATCACACAAATATTTTTCAGTTGTGGGAATCGAACCCACAGCCGTGGATGCAGAAAGCAGGGTCACTACCCACTGCGCCACGCGGCCGTCTCTTTCTTTAATCTTTTGGGGACGTACTAACGTCCAAGATTTGCTTATACTTCAAAAAAGTGTGCACGTATCCACGTACATACTGGGTGTAAGGGACATGATGCCGAAAACTGCGTGAAGAGGTTAAATTTAGTTTCCACAACGATATATTAAATACCAATTACGTCGGAAATAAGAAAATTCAGATTTTGAAAATTTTGAGCACGCAATGTACAGGAATAATGCGATAACAACGCTCCGCAATCTACTGCTTACGTACAAGTAGGTACGTACGCATCGACAGCAAATCGGCTGGCTACACTTACCTATCTAATACCTATTTTTTATACTTTACAAGTTTTTAACTAGGTACAGGTAGTTAACTTACTTCCGGTTGTTTCTCGTTTACGAGACGTTCTGTCGTCGTAGTAGGTACGATATTCATGAGTACTGAATTGATTTGATCTAAGCATTTCAAGACTTCTCAAACAACACACACAAACACACACAATACAAACGACACAATTGTATGAGTATTCGTTACAGAAAATCACTACTAACATAACATAAAACATACACAAAAGTTTTTGAATTTTGGTTTGTTTGTCAACAGACCGCCGAACACGAACTAAAGAAAAAATAGCGTAGCGTCTAGCGAAAGGACCTAAAGTTTCAATATTTTGAAAATACCTATTAACCGCGCCGCGCGGCTTAGGTTAGAGAGAAATAGCAATTATTTTCCTCGGCACCGGCGGCGGTCGGCAATACAACGTCGCGCAGTTTGTTTGTGACTTTGTATATATACCTATTAGTCGTGACCTGCCTATTTGACCTCTTGGAAAACAGCTGATCGCGCGCATTTTGCAAATTAAATTTACATTGCTAGTTTTTGTTAAAAATCTTGATTTGACGATTTTTATTAAAAATCGTATTGAGATAGATGAAATAAGTACTTCTAAGCTGTAATCAGTTAAAAAAAACTATAAAAAAAATTTCAATATCGTGAAAGACCGACAAAAAATTTCAACGCTGAGAGACTCAGAATCATGTACTGAACCACTGGATTAAGTTTTCGTTAGCATGCCCCTTACACCCAGTATAGGTAACCGTATTTGAATAAACTAAAACTGTAGACTCTGCCCTGCATGTATATTTTTGAAATATGTAAAATAGTCAGAAAAAAATTTAATTATTACGAAAATACTTATAGACCACGGCGTTTCCATGAAAAAAAAACTCATTTACCCTTCTTCATAATTATTACTCTACAGCTACAACTTAATGTTATCCATACCAGTGTTTGAATAATGCTACTATTCGTAAGATATCTTTTACGCTATAGAATAACGTGAGCATATTTATTGTATAACATTTTCATTAAAATACTACTTTTTAAAATAAAATGATTATAAAATATCAATTTTCCATCTTTAAACTAACAACATATCAATTATTAAAGAATCATTCATTATCATTTATCGATAAGTTAACGCTCGATGTTATTTACCCATCCTTGCTTTTCATAGACAATCTAGCGTTACGAAATGTCAAATTGCCGTAATCGTAGTTAAGCTGTGCAAATTAATCTCGTTGTGATTTTGTTTTTCAGAAAATAAATGTGAATAAATCGTAAATTCGGTGTAGTTTTTGGTGTAATTCGTACTGTACGCGTATAATAAAGGATTTAGACGCTTTGTTCTTTAGAAATTACGTATAACGTAGGTGAAATATGTGATTTTAGTGACAAGACGGGTTTGTTTTGGAGATAAGACTTCTAAGAAAATTTCGACCATACAAACATATTGCTGGTAGAGGAGCATGGTAGCTCTCGCTCAGAATTTTTCTTTCTGTCACACAATTTTCCTGGCACATGCAGTTAGTTCATCATCATCATCATCATTTCAGCTGATGGACGTTCACTGCAGGATATAGGCCTTTTGTAGGGACTTCCAAACATCACGATACTGAGCCACCTGCATCCAGCGAATCCCTGCGACTCGCTTGATGTCGTCAGTCCACCTGGTGGGCGGGTCGGCCAACACTGCGCTTTCTAGTGCGGGGTCGCCATTCCAGCACTTTGGGACCCCAGCGTCCATCGGCTCTTCAATGTTAGTTAGTGCAGTTAGTTCATAGAAAGATATTCATCTCCTACCAGCCTACCAGCAAGCCAATTGGATAAATGTATCTTTGTGTATGATTAAAAATGAGAACCACTCTCTGTCTGACCTGACCACTACATCAAGTACCTAGACTTGATGTAGTGGTCAGGTCAGATCACAGTGATTTTATTTCAGATTTTAATAATCTAACAGAGCTTTTTGAAGAAAATTACGTTATTATTAAGTAAATTACGTTATTATTAACGTAATTTTCTTGGTAAAACATAGTAAATTTCCACTCATGGACTTTGAGTTGGATATAGAAGGCAGTGATTCTTGAGATGGAGCGTGTTGTAACTAGGTTCCTCACTCTGGAGCCCTCACCACGGGGTGCAGCGGGAAAATTGTTTTTTTTTTTTTTTAGAAATTCTTAATAGTGTTTTGTATTATATTTTGCATTATTAACATTGTTAAAAATTAAAAAAAAGGCCAAATAAATAAGAGAAAAGAATCATAATCTACACTTACTTTTCCTTAGCAAATCCTCTATACATTTCTCTATGTGCGCCATCCATTCCTCCTTCTCGGTAGCTGTTGCAGCATACACAGCAAAAGATTTAGATGCAGTGCGGATCAACCATCCATTACGATACTCTAAAATGTGTACAAATTATGTTAATTAACATTATTTCTGGGCACATTAACATTTTAATTGTGTATTCAACTTTAATATTATGCTAATAAAAATCAATGTACTGGTAATTCAGAAAAAACTTTAACAATATAATAGATAGTTTACACACTCTGTCTATCAGTTTCCTGTCTTTGAAACTTTACCTCAAGAAACAAACTTTTCAGTTGACAATAAAAAAAACCGACCAAGTGAGCTTCGAGCCACGCGCAGTGGAGTGTTTATAGATTAATGAAATGAAATTACTCTTTATTGTACACCGAAAATTGTAAAATGAATAAATCGAGTAGGTACAATAGGCAACCTTCTCGCTAAGAAACGATCTCTCCCAGGCAACCTATAAATAGCGGAAATAATAAATAATCATATGTACACCCTACAGACGAAGGAATATAAAAAAAACACAAACATAATTAAAATAAATAAATAAATATACCAAAACTATATACACCTATGTATAAATATACATATATACAATATACATACATATAAAATAAAAGTTAAATTAACTTTAGATTTTTTTAACTATAACCATAAACATTCATTTCAAAAATTAAAGTTTTTATAAATATGAAATTAACTTCAACTTGGTATTTTGCTGGTACAAGATAACTTTAGCTCTCTCCAGATGTGTACCATTTCATTCTAAATAATATTTTTGTGGTAAAGTGCCTATATTTGATTGTATAATACTAATTGTGATTAGATAATAGATAGGACAAGTTATGCGATGAGTCACTTCTGTGATGAGTCATAATTATAATATAGTAGTATAATAACTTATTCTGAATGTATGATGCTGATAAATTATCATAGTATGGCTTGATGACTCAACTTTGAACTTAATTATAACACTAATACAAACACTAAAAATTGCAACCCAAGTTCTTGTACTATAAAATATTGACTAAATTCTAGTTATATAAAATATTTGAATAGTGAATTGGCTTGATGACACATATGAAGTTGAACTCGAAGGTACAATTTCTGATTCAATGTTAACTTATATTTATAATCTAACTAGCAGACGCCTGCGACTTCGTCGGCGTGATACTTGATGTAAACTTTTAACTATTCCTACCCTAACCTACCCCTTAATTTCTTATTTTTTTCTGTCATAAGAAAATTCTCCTGACAATAACAAACACATCAAAAAAATATAGTAAAATTGGTCCAGCTGTTCACGTATGATGGAGTGACCAAGGGATATATGGATTCATTTTTATATAATATATAGCCTAGCAGACCCAGTCAAGCTTTGCTTCGACTTATGTGCAATTCTTCCATATCCCTACCCTTAAGATTTATAATTGACTCTGAAATGTTTGTATGGGAGATAGAAAAGGGTTGTTTTTATGGTTTTTCTGGCAACTATTCTGACTTTTCCCTACCTTCGCTATAAAACCTCCATAAACATTCGCGTCAAAGCATCAAAGGTAATATGCAAAGTGCTGATCATCAATACTATAAAAACATTATTCTATTAACTCTCTCTTTTCTACCTGCTCTGTTCTTACTAGAATCAAAATAATCCAAATAAAATACATACGCCCTTCATCCTTTAGTGATTCCAATTTGACTTCTTCAAGGGGAATGACATGTTGTTTGTTATACTTTTTCTTGTTTATAACAATGTTGCCGTAAACAAGTATGTCATTGAAGAGAAAGAACTGTCTAGCTTTGGGTTTCTTTCGGCACATTTTTGTTAGTACACCTTCTCCAACCAGAACTCTGCCTTGTTCCGCCAGAGGCTAAAAATAAAATGATATTAATGAATTGTTTCTTTAACATATGTTATTAATGGTTACTAAAATGTCTGAGATATCTATATATCTGACTGAGCCATGACAGCCCAGTGGATATGATCTCTGCCTCCATATGATTCTAGAAGGTGTAGGTTCAAATCCAGTCTGGGGCACACACCTTTAACTTCTCAGTATGTGCATTTTAAGAAATTAAATATTATAAAATAAATAAAGGTAAAGGGAAAAATGCAAGGAAACCTGCATATTTGTGAATTTTCTTAATTCTCTGTGTGATATGGTCTGCCAGTCAAGATTATTTGACATTTAAAGCTGTACTGAGAATTTAAAAAAGTTTGTTGCTTTATTGATATTTTATGTATCTATGCAGTGTAGTGATATGGGGGCAGTGTCTTAACCTAAATGTGCATATACCATTGATCTCATAAGAAAAAAATTTTGTACAAATTCTATGCCTCTTAAAGCCTGCAGTAATGTTAAGCTAGTTCAATTGGCCCATTTTTCTAATAGATTTGTGCTTCTTTCAAAACAGTGGGTATCTCAATTTACAATTACAATTTGTACAAAGTCAATTAGGTCCTACCTAAGCATATTGGTGAAACTTTTACCTATTTATTTTATGAAATCTAATTATATTTTGCAGTAACAGTGATATGTTATCATGTATCAATAGATTATTTATGATATTCCTCAGTGGTTTGTTGCTTCTTAATTTAGTTTTGCGACTTCAACAAAATTTAACAGTTTACCAAAATTTATAATTGTAAATAATAAATAGAACTATCTTCTTTCTATAATAATGTGTTAAAATACAGTTACCAACATTGTAGATATGCTATCTACCTACCCATTTACCAATAAACAGTTATTTTTGTTGACTTCACTAAAATATATCGCACTGATAAAAATGTGATATGAATGGGCAAACCCACCAATCGCTTGTACCGAGAATTTATCTCTGTCGGTTGATAAACTATAATAAAGTTCGAAAGTTTTGCCCCTACTTTTTTATCAAATTTTATTCGTATAAAAGTACACACCTGTCCCGAACTGCCGAAGCAGTTTTCCACCATAGCAATTCTTCTAGCATTTGCCTCACTATTCACTGGAAAAAGGGAAACATTCATGTAAAAATGCGGCACAGCATCAAAGTTTGACGTCAAAGGAAAGTGAGCGAACAAACAATGACACCAATTAACAGTTTAATTGTGGACATTTTTACACCGTACGACGCCATAAACTGGCGAATAAAGAATCTAGGAATCATAGAACACATTAAATACAAATATCCTACCTAAACGATCCACCATTATTATAAATTTTACTAAAGATTCCCTTCAGTTTACAATAGGTACTCAAAGTCTCAAAGACACGAAAGATTAGAAAAATCAAAATGTGTCATTCATAACTTTCAAAGACTTTGTAAAACGTAGTCGTAGACAGAGAAAGTATGAAAACATATTTTGTGCTACGTCTAATGTTGCCGTTTTTATTACACCAACAACTATAATTGTTTAATCTATAAAGAGGTTAAATGAATAAGCTCAAGCTGCTTTAATTTTTTTAAGTACTTTACGTAAATATAATATTATGTATTTAAAATGTATATCATTTTAATTAACAAATTAAAAAACCGATATCAATCGCAAATAAATTAAGTGTAGACTAGCTTTATATTCTATACCATAGACACAGATGATCATGTGAGGCTCCGATTTTTTATGGTTTTTGACACTTGCTGACAGATAGTAATCGATAGTAAATTACATTTTCCCTAATAAAATAATAAAAATCTATCGAAATGGCTTGCAAATTCTGTGGCCCTAAACTTTCGCTGGTCGGAGTAGTCCTCAGTGTATGGGGAATCATACAACTGGTAAGTTTTAGCTATTTTGTGAATTCAGGACTACTTGAGACACCCAGGTAAATATCTTGATACTCTTAACTCTTTATTATTTCAGACTTTGATGGGCGTATTCTACGCTATTAAATCAGTCGCTCTTCTGGAAGATCTTCCACTTGGTGGAGGACATGCAGACATCAATGAATTTATTGGAGAAGTTGAAACTGGATATACTCAGGCAAGTACCCTTCAAACCAAACAGAAATTATGGTTTAAAGATACAAAACCTTATTATTTTATTGAGTGTAACCTTCTCCCTACTCATTACAACTATGGAAAGAAGGTCAACAAACAAACCTAAATATGCAAACTATTTCCTTAAGTCAATTTCACCTTTAGTTCAGGAAAATACAGACTTCCCCAGGTAAAGTCTAATTGTTGACTCATGACATATAATTATGATGATAGATGGTAATGTTTTGCTAATGAACAACACTGAGTATGTGTGCTTCATTTGATCTAATTTAATTACTAAACTGCTGAAGAACTCCTGATTAAATTGAAAATAGATAAAGTTCTGTAATTAGATGTTAGTTTATGGTTGAAATCTTGTTCCTAAAAGTAGGTAAATTATAAAAAACTAGATTTTATATAAAAATATTTTTTATTTATAACAAGAAAATATAATTGTTATTTGTGGTAGCAAAGAAATTTTTGTCTTCCATTCACTTCTATCATAAATGTGAAATCTTCCTTTTAGCCACATATCCTATTTGGAGCCTTCTAACCATCTCTTTGGCCTTACTGTGCCAAGAAAAGGTATATAAAAATACCAATGATATTAAACACTGCTAGAAGTGTTACTAGCGTATTATTTGTTTATAACACAACTCAATGTTAGTTGTGGTATAAACAAATAATACCTAAATATTGTTTACAATGTCGAGTTGTGTGTCCAGGAAATGTAAAAACTATATATACTATTCAGATCACTTTTTGCAGTGATTTTGTAGTGACATAACCAATCTATAGTATACAATTATCATTGATAAATACATGTATTTGTTGCCAACAGTGAATAAATAACACTGATGATGTATTTTGCATTACAGAACTCACACAACTGTTGGATTGCTGCCCTACTGTATGTCATCACCTTGGTAATATCTGGTCATCAGTTCTGGTTGAACAACCGCTCTTCAGTTAGCATGTAAAAGAGGGTTCACGATCCTGTTTACCTCCATTCCATTATTTGAATTTACCACAAAAGTATTGTACTTATCTTTAAGGCATTAATAAATAGTAATGAAAAACAAATTTTGCTATCCTCCACAGCATGCTAAGTGTTTGTATTTGAACATTGTCAACACAACTGTCTCTCCTGAGAAGTCAAAATGGAGTATACTGTAGTTTCACAGTGAAAGTTGTAGTGTTGGTTTGGTCCTCACAGATTTATTGTTATGTAGAGAACAGCAAGTTAAATTTGTATTTCATTGCTCAAGAACCACAATAAAGTAAAGCCTATTGATTCATTGTTGAAGAATGAAACAACTGAAATAAGAATTAACAGTGAAACCAACAATCTTAAATCAGCCATTGTTATATGAGTGCTATGTAAAAGAAAAAGAAAAATGATTGTTATTTAAATGTTTTTAAAGATAGGTACATTATTTTTTGGACTAACAAATAAAAATATAGTGTGCATATGAGAAATATTACAGCACAATATTGTTTTTAGCTCTATAAAATACTATTTAAATAGGTCAACAGCTAAAATTGGTAAAATACCACTAATTTGTATAATCAGAGCATCCAACTTGTTAATTTTCCTCAAGGATTTATCAACCTTGTGTATCAACACAAATGCAGAATTCTTTTTATTTATTAACATGTGTGCCGTTTATTATTATTATAAATAAAATCTTGACTTATAAAATATCACAAAAATTGTGTGAAAGTATTATGTTTTAATGAATGTTGGCTATATAAAATAATATAACTTATTATAATAGTAGGTACAATGTAAAATGGTTCTATAGTTTTCTTGAATTAAATATTAATGTTATATATATTATTTTTATTTTATTTATATATATTCGGTTCACCCACATAGTTACCGTTCTATGATACAAATAATGTGGCTTTTAGTGGCAAATTAATATTCAAAATTGGATCAGTAGATCCATAGTTTATCCCCTACATTACTACCAACATTCTCTCTTTATAATATTAGTATAGGTAAATGATTTTGTAACCTGATTGAGAGAGTTAAATTGTAGAATAGAGAATACCTCAGCATTCCATGGATTCACAGTGTTAGTTCGTGATAGCCCAGTAGATATAACCTCTACCTTCGATTCCGAGGGCGTAGGTTTAAATCTGGTCCGGAGCATGCACTTCCAACTTTTCAGTTATGTGCATTTTAAAAATTAAATATCACTTGTCTCAAACAGTGAACGAAAACAAGGCCATTGCGAGTGTTCACGTTTTTGTTTCTTTGAACCACTGACCTCTAACTACTTCTTAGTTTTGGCAAACCAGTGATTAAATTCTTTTTTCACTATAGGTATATTTTTAATGACAGTTTTTACCTGTTAGGTAATATCAAACTGATTAGATTGACTTTGAAGTTTAGCTTTTAGTTAATATTTTCTCAAATTATTTTATTTCAACCAGTGGATATTAGCAGAAAATCTTTGATATGAGTCTCCTTTTCGGTTGCGGTTTGTGCTGCATGCTGCTAAGTATATGGGCTGTTATACAGCTGGTAACATTTTTAACTTTTTATTGTTTTACACTAAGATATTTTGCCAAGGATCTTCTTACCTGTGGTGGGAGCTTGGGCTGACAAACTTTCAGCTTTTAATTATGTATAAAATATAAGCGGCTAAAGAGTCTGTCGCCGATAGCTTATTGGTTGCTGATGTTGTGAAGTTGCCACGTGTAGGGTAGAAGCAAGTGCACATAAGTCATCATAAGGGCAGGAGAAGGCGCGGTAGGCCAAAGGCAACATGGTAGCAGACTGTTGAGGCTGTCGGTCTGCCCTGGATCACGCTCAAGAGAGCTGTCCAAGATAGATCTGTCGGGAAAAGGTTTGTTCCGGCTCTATGCGCCGCCAGGTGATAAAGGACTTGAAGAAGAAAATAAAATGAGTGAGGTCCGGCTGGCTAGCTATGAAAGTATCTATGTGTAGATGATGATGATGTATGGTAGATGGGACTACCTGGGGAGATTTTACCATAACTCTGGGGTATATTCCTTATCGAAAATTAATTTAAAATGATCAAGGAACATGTGTTCTAAAATTAATATTTTCGGGGTAAATAATATTTCTTTTTTGTAAACAGATTTTAAAATATGTCCCATAAACGCATCCTTATAATTATGACGTAGCCAAGTTTTACGTATTATAAAATTTATAAAATGCAAGGATAGATAAAGGCATTAGTTAAAAAAAATATTAGCTATGCAGTTCGGCTCCTGTATGTGGACTCGTCAACACCTTGACGTTATGGAATATATTCCCGAACACCCTTTAAATAATAGGTATATCAACTTCTTGAAGGTTTTGGTCCTGGCGGAGCGACTCACGTGAGTAAACGCGAGTCGAATCGCCAATCGTGATAAACGTCACAGTCAATTAGCGGTTGTTGGTTCGCTACATGTAACAAATTTCAAGAACATAGTTTCCACACAGTCTATATACTTTCAGATCATAATGGGGATTTTCTTCAAATTTGAAGTCCTCGCTTTTATAGAAGAGGCCGAACCTGATCACCACGGATACGAAGATTACGACGATTTCATGAAACAAACTAAGGATAATTATCAAAAAGTTTGTTTTAGTTGCAGTTTTATATCTTCATTCTTCGCTATCATTGCCAGTCCAATTTATCTCTATACAAATTTCATCCAAATCGGTTAAGCAGTATAACCGTGAAAAGGTACCAGACAGACAGACAGACTTACTTTCACATATTAATGTTAAATAATATACTCGTAGAAGTATAGATTAGATACCTAACTCCATTTTTGAAGTGGAACCGTATATAATGGTGATGTGATTCGAAACTCGATGTTCACTTACCGGAAATGCGTCACCAAAAAGAGAATTAAACCGACGAGAGAATGATTTAAAAAGCATTATTTTATCTTTAAAAGCTGAACTGTAATAATTTTTTGAACTTCCTTCAAAAACGTATTATAAAAAATAACATCATATAATGTTCTACCTGCTGATCATTTTGAAGGCGGCGCTAACCCGGTGATGTATTAATTCAAGCCTTGTAAGAATATCATAAAGATTTAGGATTTTCAGGCAGTGTTCTTTCGTGTGGTTCTACCAGAAACGGCTAATATATAACGTGTTAATATATAACACTAGACCGACATAACACCGCCTTCATAGTTTCAAACTGTTTTTGAATATCCCGCTTTTAGACAGTTCCACTAGGGGCGTTCGACAGATGGCGCTAATTTTAGTGTATTTTTATTTTTCGAACGTAGGTTAGGATTTATGTTTACTCATTGTGCTTCATGACACTCAAAGAGTATAATAAGTGATGACACTAATATTTTAAAGGCGAATGTTTGTGTGTGTGTGTAAGTATGTTTGTTCCTCCATTAATCTGCGGCTACTGAAGCAATTTCGCTGAAATTTGGAATGGATATAGGTTTTATTTTGTAATAACACATATGGTATTTTTTATCCCGGATAAATCCATGGTTCCCGCGGGATTTGTGAAAACTGAATTCCACGCTAGCAAACTATAAAGATTCAAGTTCTTACTTCCTATAAGTGTAATTGTGTGAGAATATTCATTAACGGAGCAAACAATAATTAGGATCTTGTTCTACAGATAGCTATAAACTGCTGGATTGCAGCTGTAATATACGCCATCACTCTGGCCTTGTCGTTTTGGTGCATGAAACATGCAAGGAATAAGGATAAGGTGGCGGCTTTGAATGTAACCGACGACGAAGCTTATTGTAGGGCGAAGACAAAGTAGTCATAGAGGGAGATGTTTAGTTTCACCTATTGAATTATAAGTTTTATTCTTGTTTAATTAGTTAGCCAATATACTTACTTAACATGGTAAGCTAGGTAATTTAATAAGTTAATCAATTTGTTCAGTTTAATAGTTATTAAAGTAACTTGAAAAAAAACATTGTTTTTAATATTCTTTAGTCTAGTCATTGTGTGCTCAACAATAGTTTGTGGTGCCGTCTTGCCTACTCATAAATGGCATATTCACTTAGAAACTAAAGAGAACAGGAAGTTATTGGACATGTAAAAAAATACACTAGAAATACGAGAAATACTTAACCTGAAAAACTTAAACTGTGCCGCACATAGTATCATAAATACAAAAAAAAATCAGCCCCCCTAGTCTAGTGGCACGTCGATTCTCTTTCTACGATCGCTAACGCTTCGAAAACTAGAAAAATGTATGGGAATGACAGAACTTGATCACGTGACCCGTCGAAAGCAAATGTCATTCCCATACATTTTTCTAGTTTTCGAAGCGTTAGCAATCGTAGAAAAAGAATCGACGTGCCAGTTGGCTAGGGGGCTGTTGCGCATAAGTTCAAAGTCCGGTTTATGGACAGAGGCAATGAGTACCGTATCATACTTATATAATCCAGCGGTACCAAGTTTTAACACAGTAAATGCTAACCGAAAAAGCGGTAGTGCAAATAGAAACATTTTATGAATGTAGCGGACAAACAAATACAGCGGGAATCGTGCATTTTCCGCGATTAAAAGAAACCTATGTTGCTCTATAACCTCATATTATATAGTTCAGTGAAAGTCCCATTAAAATAGGTTCTGCCTTTCCAAAGATTAGCCCGGAAAAGACAAACAGACAATTAAAAAAAAATATACTGTTTTAGTACTGTGTAACATTTGAACTAAGAAGCATTTGATTGAAAAAACAGTTGATCGTGTTTACCATCATCACTATCAACGCTATTGGAGATTCTTGAAAGATAAGGGCTGGATGATAAAGACCGTAGACTAATCTGGAATTTCTACTGGTGCCAGGAAGCTGCCATTAAAGTTGAAGGTAAGCTGTCAGGGTGGAAACCGAGGTGTGCGACAAGGATGTACATTATCCCCATTACTTTTTAATCTTTATTCTGAGGCTACCCTTACCGACTTACTTCAAAATCATTCTGACGGAATAAGTGTCAATGGACTACGGGCCTCATAAGAAGGCTCAGAGTCACACAGCGGGCGATGGAACGAGCTATGTTAGGAGTATCTCTGCGTGATCGAATCAGAAATGAGGATATCCGCAGAAGAACCAAAGTCACCGACATAGCTCAACGAGTTGCGAAGCTGAAGTGGCAATGGGCGGGGCACATAGTGCGAAGAGCCGATGGACGTTGGGGTCCCAAAGTGCTGGAATGGCGACCCCGCACTAGTAAGCGCAGTGTTGGCCGACCCCCCACCAGGTGGACTGACGACATCAAGCGAGTCGCAGGGATTCGCTGGTTGCAGGTGGCTCAGTATCGTGATGTTTGGAAGTCCCTACAAAAGGCCTATGTCCTGCAGTGGACGTCCATCGGCTGATATGATGATGATGATGATGGACTACGAATCGACAATGTTAGATACGCTGATGATACTGTGCTAATAGCAAACTTGGACAGCGGGTTGCAAAGGTTACTGGAAGAGATTGCTGCTGCGATGGGTTTGAACATTAACGTCAAAAACTAAGTTTCCGCTTTCCAAAATATATCTGCGTGGTTTAGAGGTTGCAGCTGCTAAATTTAAATATTTAGGGCGTAATAAGAGTAATTGTAGCCAGCTGAAAAATATTTCAAGTGATCGGAAAAGTTTTCTCTATCTGACTGCCAAACTTCAGTTCGGAGGGCACCTGATGATGATGATGAACTAATAAGCACTAATAACTGTATACACTTGAGAAATTATAGTTATTTTAAACTCACAGACAGACAATTTTATTTCACGTATGAATTTGCTGCTACAAAAAAAAATATAAGTTAAAAAGTATAAGTTTCCATGATGCTTCTATAAACTTCGTTGAGCTGTTATGTATTTCAACTCTTACAGGTGATATTAATAGCTCAGCCTTTTCAAGGGTTAAAGGCAATAATGATAGCTAAATACTTAATAATAAATCAACAATTGTGTCAAATTTCTATTACACAGTTATATACAATGTTTTTGTATGTTATTTTGTTAAATTTAGGTAAAATATAGTTTGACTGTTATTTAACTTCTTCCAATTTCCTGTCAAATGTTACGGTTCCAATGTTTACGCTTTTTATTTCCTCTTTGCTAGATTCAGCTTTATCCTGGAACAAGCAGTAAGTAGTTTAAATATGTCCTAGGATGGGTATATATGGGTAGGACGTTATATTTTATTAGCACCCCGTTTTGGCCCCGTTTTGTGATTTAGTAACGAAAACATTTTCAAAAAATATTTTGATTAGTCTCAGGCATTTGATAGTGTTAACTTTTAACAAATTAGAAGAAAAATTTTCGAAACTCCGTATAACCGGCAACTCATTTGATATCGTCAGTCATTTTAAGGGGAATTGAACTATAACAGCATATTTTGATCGTTTCAAATCCTTCTAAATTAAGCCCGATCCTTTGTAACTTGTCAGTACTTCGAGTTGTTCAAATATAAACGAGTATCTACTTTTCTCATCTATTTTTATTCTTAAAATCCATAAGACAGGACGACGTCTTACCGGATGGGCGTCCAACTCTTCGTCTTTTGTTGCTTGGCTCGGGTTTACCCAAGGGTCTGACAGGATCTGCGGTATTTTAGCTCGAATTTTGAGAGGGGCCAGGATTTTGACGATAAGTTTTCGGCATTCGGTTGAAACTTTAGGCTCCCGAGGAAAAGACACCTTGTTCTGGACTTGCTGTAAATATAATGATTTCAGAAAAAATACAATAAAAAAAAGAAACACAAATATACCGTTGATTTTTATTAACGGAAAATACTAATAATAATGACAAACAAGTTGTACACTACATCTAATCAAAATCCGTGAAAATAGTCAATTTTTGTCCGTTATCTCGGATGTGCATCATATTCGATTTGACAGTGGGGTTAAAGGTTTCCCCTGAATAGCTCGACTTTGGATCAGAAATCGGATTGGTTCTTAAGCAATCCGAATTCAGTCGATTTTTTTATAACCATATTTTCACGGATTTGGATACGATTAGAGAGAAAGAGAGAGATGAAGTACCTAGGTAGGTACTTCGTCTCTCTCTTTCTCTCTAGGTACTACGTAGGTACGTATAATAGCTCTAAGGGTACAAGACTTGCATCATTTTCCTTTGAACTTTGGGTCTAGTCCTGAAAACGCTTTCGGAATTTCCCTATTATACCAATTATAAAGAGATAAGAGTCTATTCTAATTATTCTATTATCATCAAGGGTAGGTAAGATGTTTCAACAATTAAATTAGGTACCTTCAATAATTGTGTATAATTTGTGTCATCAAACGGCAGTCTTCCGTAAACAATTGCGTAAAGTACAACTCCCATGCTCCAAATGTCGGAGTCTTGAGGTCTATAAGGAACCCCCTTCAATATTTCAGGAGACGCATAGGCGTAGCTACCGCAAAAGGTTTCACTTAGTGAGAAAACTCCGTTCTTTGGCTTCATGTGACCTCTCGCAAATCCAAAGTCAGATAGTTTGATGTTCAGACCATGATCCATTAGTAGATTTTCACATTTTATGTCACTGGTTGGTTAAAAATAGATATTAATATGTATTCTACAACTTTGTAAGTATCTGCATATGTATAAGCCTAGCAGCTAAAGGTAATTTTGACCGGTAAAGGTAAAGTGTTATACTTATAGTGCCATCATCATCCATGTTATTAGCCTACTGCAGGGGCAGGCCTCTCCTTTTCGAGGAGAATCTGGAGCTCACCCGGCAAAACCGTAAAGGATCGAAAGATTATTTTAGAAAATTCTGAACCCAAAAGAGATTATTCTTCTGCTTCCTTTCAGCATATATATAAAGATTATAAAGTTCGCTAACCGATGAACAACTCCTCTTTCATGGCAATAGTCTACGGCCTCTACCAGCTGTTTGAACCAGCGGCGTCCACGCGATTCATCTATATGCTGGTCTTTGCGAATAATATCAAGAAGGCTGCCGTTTTCAGCATATTCCATAACAATATACACTCTGTAATATATGTAAATCATGAATTACTTAAGAGCCAAGACATTAGATGTTGGTAACAATTTCTTTTTTTGACTTGCTTTTTATTGTCTTACTTCCCCATAGTTATTAGCCTCAGCTATCAGATAAAAGTAAGGATTAACTAATAATACTCAGCTATGTAGATTACTTGTTGTTTACTATAATAATTCTGATGATAATGTAAAAGCAAGCCCTAACTCAATACTAGGATTTTCATCTGATTAGACTAATGAATACGTATAAATACGCAATCCCAGAAGATGTGGTTTTTGCAACATCTAGACCGGACATAATCATCAACAGCCTACTAAGCCGTGGGAAACATCCCTAAAAACCATACAAAAAAAGTGAATAAATATGATCTAACAACTAAAAATGCCATGACCACGAAAGACATGCCAGAAAAGCCTCTCTAGAACCCGATAATACCTCACCCCTCACCAGAACTGCAGCAAGTTTTATATTAGAACGGGTATCCAAATCTGTTCTAGTTGAATCCTATCAAAAGTTGGTCAGGGAGAACAACACGAGCAGAAAAGGGGAGTGTAGACATGTCATAGAGGAACTTCTTAACCTAATACCCAGGTCAAAAGTCTCGGCTTCTGCTCGGAGTATTTCTATCCATGAAATGCTAACATATTCGTCTCTCTTTACCTATGTGTGGTTTCAATTGCCTGTAGGAAACGTATTAAGTTTTCATGCTTCAGCCCTTTGACAACCTCTATCTCCCTTGGCAGAAACTTCTTCAAGTAGTCGCCGGGTGCTTGGAACTTACTTATTATTTTTATTGCCACTTGACAGTTGTGACGATCACTCGCCGCTACCTAGCGTAAAGCCATTTTTAAAGTACTTATATAATTAAATTTCTAGAGGGATGTAAGCTCTCATTTTATTTCAGTAATACATTTTTTTACCTATAGGACTTATCCATCATCATCATTATCGTTTGATGTCCTCAGTCCACCTAGTGGGGGGTTGACCAACACTGCACTTTCCAGTGCGTTGTCGCACTTCCAGCACCTTGGGACCCAAACGTCCATCGGCTCTTCGAACTATGTGGCCTGCCCAATGCCCATATTATAATACGGAAGTCTGTTAACTCTTCACAGCTAAACTGCTTCACCGATTTTGATGAATTTTTATGATGGAGCATACTATGCTCTTGCCCAAACGATCCCTTTGAAAAACAGAAGCTGATTTTTTAAATTTTGACAATCAGGAACAAGGAGCTAAACACGTCCAAGGGATATTGACTACGTATGGCTGCATATTAATACGATCCTTGGTACTCCTTCTAACCTCGCTCCCCTAGGTAGTACATGCCTAGTTTCATCATCATAATTATTTTCAGACAATGGACATCCACTGATGGGCATGCCTCTGGTTATGAGCCTATTGCATCCAGCGGCTCCCTACAATGCGCTTCATTTCATTAGTCCACCTAGCGCGGGGTTAACCAACGTTTTCCTGCACCTTGTCACCAACTTTCACCGGCCCTTCGAATTAGTGCGTAGTTTGCCCTAAGAGTAATCATTCACCACTTTATGTTATATACCGATAAATATCCGTTTATAAATATGCATATGCAATACAATGCCCACCTTAACTGTGGCATATGAACCAGAACCTATGGTCCTGCCTAAAATATATCCATGAGTTTCAAGAACTGTTAGTTTTCTTTCAGTTTTAGCTTCCACACCACTGTGAACGGTTGCCGTGGGCTCTGTAGACATCTCGCCATGAACATTGTCGTCGGCTCTTACATCCGGCCCTGGCATATCATAGAAATAGATATATGAAATTTATAATAGTACAAGTCACATTATAATTTATTTCTCTGCATTGTATTTATTTTTTTACGTAAATTTTGTGTTTTAAGTCATTGTGGCATTTTTGTCAATTGATTATGGTTGACTGACACCAAACTGACACATTACAGGAACGAAGTTTGAATGTGCCGCGGTTTTGGTTTACTATAGATACTGTTAATGCCAGTACTTGGATTTTTGGAGTAGGCTAGTGTTGAATAGGATACAAATATTTTATGTGTGCCTTTCTAGTTTCTATAAACCTCTTCGATTAAAGACTAAATAGTCTAAGATATACCTTCATATTTATGTTTGCATAACTATTTGTATGTTTGTATATAATTTATGTTATATTAAATAAATATTTGAATTGAATAAAGTATTTAAAACTATTTAAAACTTGTTTATCATTCTTGAATAATAAAATAATAAAAATGTCTCCCAAAGTGTGTCCATGGTCCATGAAAGGAATCTCCGAATCACCTCCGAATTCCTATCAAAATTCGTCTGAGCCTCCGAATGTCAAAATTACTGCGAGTTGACACAACCCATGACATTTGACAATGACATTTGTTATCTCAACAAAAGTCAATCAAGTTCAGAATTAAAATGGCGGGCAGCGGTGTAAATAAAAACAACAAAATCGCTAAAGAAAGTAAATAATTCCAAGTGAACAGTGTTAAACTATTTCAATTTCATTTTCAGACTGATTAATAACTCCGTGTACAGTGACATAATCGTGAATTTACTAAAACTAAGTGTTGGAAGTAAACTTGATTTAGGTTATCTAAAAAATAGGTCTATAATATTTGTAAACAGTGGAATCATAATTTAGGGAATAAATCTTTTAGGTAAGTAAGGATGTGTGAATTATTTATTTAAGCATGCTAGTTAGATTAAATGTTAATACAACTGTTGTTTTTAACTTTATTTGTTCATTAAAAGTGTCGATTTTTATCATATTTTTATTAATTTATTTTGTGTAATATTTTTTACTTGTGTTTGTAGTTATTACTTTTACATTTTTTTGTTAATTATTTTCTGTAGTTATACGAATTATTTAATGAAATAAAGTATTACCTCCATCTAAAAACATTTTTTATTTCTAGTACTTGTAGTTTCTTTAAAATCTTATTTGTTTTTTTTTGTTAGCATAATATCTGTTAAAATTATAATTAATATAGAGCATCAGCAAAAAAACTATGGTACACTTATTTAATTTATAAACAACATAATTTGATTTAAAATATTAGGGTCAGTTTTAACAACTTCCAAAAGTTGGATAGTCTTATCCAGAGGTCCCAAGCTTTAATCTTATGAGATTAAAGCAAATTAAGTTAGACCATTTTTGGAATTCAACTGGTTCCGGTGGAACCCCTACATTTCTACTCACCAAAAAATTCTAAGATGAAATCTAACTTTAGAAATTTTCATTGAGGCTGAATCCACAGCTACCATGAATTAACAGTTTTCCAAAATTAAATATAATAATAAGAATTGATTATCCTGTGAGTGGATGTCAAAAAAGTAAAGTTGACCAATCAAAAAGTAATTCTAGCCAACTTTACAATGACAAATAACAAAAACATATATACCTCCTCCTTTTTGGAAGTAGGTTAAAAATTAGTGTGGTTTGATAGAATAACAAGGATACAATCAAACCACACTCATTTTACTTAGAAAACACCTCATTTCATATGAAACCACAAGTGAATGTGTGTTAGGTATGAATTTGTGAACCCCCATATTTTTATGACAATGACATAAACCCCCTCATGGACTCTTCCTTGGACCCCTAGGAGAATCAAGTCCTAACTCTCAATGCAAGTTTTGTCACTTTCTATTTTATGCCAAGTGCTATAGGCAAAATTTGTAAATAGGCTATCCAATACTTAATTAAGCGTAATACAGATGATAAAATATCCTATCAATACTTTTTTATATAGAATCCTTTTAATTATTATTATTTGGGCTATCTTGATGGTCCTGATCCTGATTATAGAGGATCGGGTTTTATGCAATCAATTCAACTGTTTAAAAAAGGCTAATATGTACAAACATCTATATTGAGATCAATAGTTTTCAAGATGATTTACTAAGATTTTATACTATTAGATATGTCACTTAACCCAGTGAATTTGACCTCTGCCTCCGATTCTGGAGGGTGTGGGTTCAAATCCGGTCCGGGGCATGCACCTCCAATTTTTTAGTTGTGTGCATTTTAAAAAATTAAATATGATGTTTCTCAAACGGTGAAGGAAAAACATAGTGAGGAAACCTGCTTAACGGAGAATTTTCTTAATTATCTGCGTGTGTGAAGTCCGCCAATCTGCATTAGGCCAGCGTGGTCGACTATTGGCCTAACCCCTCTCATTCTGAAAGGAGACTCGAGCTCATCAGTGAGCCGAATATGTGTTGATAATGATGAGATATGTCACTAGCGCGCCGAAACTGAAACGAACGAAGGTGGCTAAGGGCAGCTGATATATATTTGATAACTGCAGTCTGCGACGCCATCGCCGCCGAGACGTTGTCGACTGCAGTCGACTGCGGTCGTCGGTAGAGTATCCGCTCGTGTATATGAACCCTAATTCGGATTACTTTGCGGTGATTTTGTAAGCACGTAACATATCTAATAGTATAAAATCGTTGCTGATATCTGACAAATATACTTATTTGTGGTTATATTTTTTTACTGTTCTACTATACCTATTATTGAAATGCAAAAACACCTATTTTGTTGGTACTGTTGTAGATATAACACAGTGGCACCCCATTCTTGTTAACTTGTCCACTGTCTACATTTATAATTTTAACACTATTCCTAAAATAAAGGATCCTTTAAACCAAAAGCTAGTACTAAAAATATTTCGCCATTTTTCGCTAAGAGCATCTGTAACAGAATTTTGAGATGAAAGCTTCGCATCATTCAAGTTTAATTGATGCGATTCTTCTATACATAGATCGGACGGTCCTCCAAATCTTGTCGTATGCGTCCCGTCTCTCATTTTACCGTCCACTTAACGAGGCCCTTCCGGTGAATTTTACACCTCCTGCTCCTGCAACAAACTGAGTAACGTCGTAGGTCTTATTCTACTGGACGTGCAATACTTCATTCGATGACCCATTTTCGTGCATTTGCCTCTTTTTTGTACGCTTTCATTTAGAAAGCATATTTCTAGAGCTCGCCTGCTGCTTTTGTTATCGTAATTGCGAACGCTACGTTCCGCACATATACGAGTAGGTATGAATAGCTTATTTTCAGAAATATTTTGTTAATTATAAATCCTCTATGCGGCAATGCAATTTATTTAGATCATGACGAAATAATCTTTTTAGAAAACTAAGTTACGGCTTTTGAAAATGAAATATAATGCGATGCACCTACTCGTATGCATATTAGTAGATTTGAAGGTTAACCTAAAACATATCATATAATTATTTTATCAGCCTTAAAAGCATGATGATAATGATGATGATGAAGCTAATTTAGACTTAGTGTCGGTCGGGATTGTATTAGGATTGGGTACGACAACAGACCAACGGGGCGGCGAACGAACCACCACCCCTCGGTGATGAGTCCGACCGCTTTACCGTTGAGCTATTGAGGCTTCAAGTTAAAATTAGCCAGGTAAATTAAATCAATATGTAACAAGTGTGGTTTAGTCAGATTGTTTTGATTTATTGATTAAATAACTAGGGTCGTATAAATTTAAGTAATGCTAGAATTAAAATCATTCATGAATTATAATTATGGTGATTATAAATACATAAGAAGTTCCTATAAACGGGTTTTTGTTCCATAAAAGTTATAAATAGTTACATCGAAATGCTCCTTAAATATAAACATTTCGTGGCAACTTGGGTCATAATTTCTGAATATTTTAACCTTTCCGCAAATGCATTCATCATTAACCCATATTTGGCTCACTGCTGAGCTCGAGTCTCCTCTCAGAACGAGAGAGGTTAGGCCAATAGTCCATCACGCTGGCCCAATGCGGATTGGCAGATTTCACACACGCAGAGAATTAAGAAAATTCTCTGGTATGCAGGTTTCCTCACGATGTTTTTCCTTCACCGTTTAAGACTCGTGATATTTAATTTCATAAAATGCACACAACTGAAAAGTTGGAGGTGCATGCCCCGGACCACACCCTCCGAAAGCAGAGGCAGAGGTCATATCCACTGGGCTATCACGGCTCTATCAAATGCATTAAAAACTTGGAATTTGTTCGTTAACAAGATGAGACTGGCTCGCACGTACCTATCTGAAGACGTCACATCTAACAATTAAGAGTTATCTGGAGTTCGCTCCGTGATACATTGCAGACTTGATTACTTTCGCCGAGGAAGTAATAAAAGTTGACCAGTCGTTGAGTCTCGTTTTTAATTGAATCATTGGAGTTCCCATACGGAATCAATCAATTGCATATTTCTCATTCTTTCATGTCCAAGTTCTAACATTCAAATGAAACGTTTCATTGGAATTGTTTGGTCGATGTTATAACAGTGCTGGTTGTTGTTTCTTTTATTTTCGTCTATAACATGACTGATATTGAATGCCTCTTCCATCCAATTGTAACAATAGAACAATTGGAGACGTTTGCCCATTACAATTTTAACTGTAGGACTTTCTTTATTCAAATATGATCTAATGACTATAATAGATACTTGGTATGTTTTCATTATGTTGTCTTAACTTTTAATTTTTAATCATTAACGCAAGTAGAATGGTTTTATAAATTTTCGTCATTAATGTAGGTATGTGTGTATTTTAATATTTAATTTTTATTATTAATGAAACATCTATGCACGAGTTCATACCATGCCAGTTGCCACAAAGTGTTGTTCTGCTATTAGCGATGGTTTTCTCCTTACCATCAGTATATCCGTACCTATAAATATATCTTTCTATATAAGATGGATATATTTCGATTAAATTATCAGTTCATAATGATGACCTTGATAAATATTAGGTTAAGCGTCTAACTTTCTTGGAAACTGGCAAGGCTGAAGATATCAAAGTCTGCCTTATTTGTTCGCGGTCAGACGTCAATATCTGAAGAGAGTAAAAAGTTAGCTTAGATCGTGTTATCAATTGTATCTCAGAAGAAAGTTTTTCTTTCACGCAGAGCACAAGGAAATGCTTAATGGTTTATTTTCTTGCATTAAATGTAAAAGTTCGAGAATTACTTTGTCATCGAAACAAGGAATCTTGCTGTTACTTTACATTGTACTGGAAGTTTTTTAGCGGTTCGCAATATGGGTTTATGAAATAGAATTTCTTAAAAAGAACTTCGCAAACATTGATTAGCCTGGTTAAAATTTTTAAAATGTGCAAGTAATAAATTCTAGATTTTGTAATGATGTTGAGATGTTGACTTCTTTCGTTTATGAGGTAAGCTATGCAGAGGTCTCTATAAGAGGTAGGCTAGCGTTTGACTAGACTGTAGAAGGCAGCCAAATACTAATAAGTAAACAAAGAGTCTATGAATTCAGTTCGTACCAAAGAGATAATAGAATTAAAATATGGCCGCCAGAATGTCAAATACTGTTTGTTTAAGCGTTTAAAAGACGGACACCAAGAAGGCCAGAGACGAGCATAACATTACAACTAGTCCTATTTACAATTGAAGATTGACTTGAAGATATCTACATTGTGGGTGGTAGAGAAAAAGAAAAACAAATGCTTTTCAGTAGTACTATTCTTTAACGATGCATTTATAACTGGCTAGTGCGGGTTTCGAATTCACCTCTATCTTTCTCTGTCTAATACGATACTATAGGATGAGAAAGATAGAGGTGAATTTGAAACTCGCACGAGTTAAAACAAAACATCCTTACGGAATAGCACAACAGATCTTTGCACTGAGACCTCTGCAATGCCAAAGTCGTAAGGTTTAGATCAGTGAAGTAGAAAACTCTACACAATATTCTACTGCTATTAAGATATCTGAAATGATGTGATCTCGTAGATGATTTGGAATATCTTTATTTGCATATAAAAGAAAAAATAAATAATGATTATAATAATAACGTAAACCAAAACATGAACTTTTTACTACTGGATTTATGAAGTTAGTCTTTAGCATATTGACACAGAATCCTAAAAAAAATATGAAATGGAAGTGCTTCTGACCTAACTCGTCAGCTTTGTCCGCGAGTGGGCGGCGTACTTACGCGTGATGCACATCTCTTTGTTTCTGCCGTCCATTTTGTACATGGACCCATTTTCTATTGAACAAGCGCGTCGTACAAAAATATTCATATTCGGTTTTTTCGTTTTTACGTGTTGCATTTTTTAAATGCTACTCGCTTTCTGATGAGGGAAGTATACCTATATAAATTGATATATCAGTAAATTCGGTTTCTTGAGGTTGAAGGTTCCAATTTCTAGAAATTCTCAGTCTGTCTGGAGTATGAATGTCGGAGATGTCAGTTCTACTCTGTACCTTGGAGACCATGTTGAGCCATCTGACCTGCGCCTAATCTCTTTCTGTAGGCTTAAATGCGTACTATGACATTTTTAGAGATGAGAGAAAGACAAATGTCGACTAATTTTGACGGCCTCCTTGGGGCAGTTGTATGTGCGATGGATATACAAGACGCAGCCCCTGGGCTAGATCCCCGGCTGGGCTGTTTGAGGTTTTCTTAATTGGTCCTGGTCTGGCTGGTGGGAGGCTTCGACTGTGGCTCGTTACCACCCTATCAGGAAAGACATACCTATATTAACCGCTATTAACTTAAATATCTTATTTTCTTCATGAGATATTTTGTTCACCTTCTGATCCTGTCTTGTTATCGTCTAGGAGAGCGAGGGAGTACAAATATCACCTTTGAGTTTCAGTTGGAAAACCTTGTGAAATACATTTATAGCCTATTGGCTATTCTCGAGGTTAAGACAAGCTTCGACATGACATTTGAACGAGTTCATACAAATTGTATATACGAAATGTTTCAACAGAACACGGACAGGGGTTATTAGTATGGATAGACTTTTTAGTGGGCGCCCCAGATTTATTACTTAAACATACCTACGTGACCTACTTCAAGAGACCCATTTTCAGTTGTCACTAAAATTTACATAACGCCAAGTGTTTCAAAGCAAACTTTCGCCTACTTCGTAGCAAATTAGTGTAGAGTAGGTAGTTATTTGTTCCCACATTTTTGGGTGCTGCAACTCTAAAACGAATACGTAATTTGGGAAATTTTTGCAATGTTTTTCTTTTGCATTTGCAGTATGTATTCATTATTTGGCTGCCTTAATATTGTATATAGGTACGTCATTTCGAATCAAAAACAAAGCTGATGATGTTGACGATATAATGAGTCTTCATATCGAAAGCTTTACACTGAAACATTGTCATGAGCCACCACCACCTATTTGTTTCCCCTCCCACCAATGTACAGAGTAATGGAAATAACTGGCATTGTATCACATTCCTTTTTAAACACGGGACAGCAGGTAAGCAGACGAGGGACGGGGACACTTTGCGTCCCTTTTGTTATTTGCAAAATTTTAATAGAACGGCCCCGCTTCGGCCTTGCGAAACTCTAAAACGACAGCAAATGGTAGCCAGATATACCGCATCTTGTGAAAGCTGTAAGTTTGTTGATCAAGATACCATACTCCTGTCATAGTCTTATGAAGTAAGCCAATTATGAAGTTTAGATCGTCGTGGCTTTCGAAGGTTCTCAATAAGTAGTAAGTCATCATCATCATCATTATCAACCCATATTCGGCTCACTGCTAAGGTTGGGTCTCCTCTCATGGTGAGGGGTTAGGCCAATAGTCCACCACGCTGGCCCAATGCGGATTGGCACCGTTTGAGATACGTGATATTTAATTTCTTGAAATGCACAGAACTGCAAAGTTGGAGGTGCACGCTCGGGACCGGATTCCAACCCACACCCTCCGGAATTGGAGGCAGAGGTCATATCCTCTGGGCTATCACGTCTCCAAGTAAGTATAAAACGTAATTTATTGATATTTTCTACACGATCCCATGGGGAATCCTATCTTCAGTCGCCATACCCTTGCTTTGTTGTAGCAACTTTTCGCTAGAAACCCTTAAACTTATTTTCGATGTGGTGTTTTTCGAAGGGTTGCCGCAAAGCTAAGAGGACTGGCGACTGGGCAGTTTATATCATATTCTACCGAGAAAAAATACGCTTTATACTTAGACAGTTGAAGATCTCGTCCTTTGAAATCTATTGCGAAATCTATATCTATATTCGAAATGCGAAAGGCACTCATTACGAAATAACGAAAATGGCTTAACGTACAACGATGGAATTTGACAGAGAGGCAGTTTATGGTTAGTAAGCGTCGTTATTGTGCGACAGGGCCGGATTAAGGAGATCCGGTGTCCGTTAGTACTTACTCCATAATTGGCTACCGTACTTTTGGTAGGAGCATAAGCTGACTTAGCCTTCATAATACGAGGCAGGTCTAGTTCTTGCAGTCTGTCAGTCCTCTCGTTCGTGTTGCAAAAAGCTTTTTCATAGATCCCGTAGCAGTTATGGTTAATGGGGGATGTAGGGTGTTCATAACAACCGCAACCTTATGTTTACCGCCCGCGAATGATGATCGCTTGTTTTATAAGCTAAGTAGACTTGGGGATGCAAGTTTTGTGGTTCGTGATTTAGAAAAATGCTGTACAGTTTGAACAACTGAGATCAATTGGTTTATTATAAATGAAGGCTACGAGATTAGTAGTTTTTGAATAGATAATACAATCGATTAGATTTAGTAGATTAGATGATAGAAAGAATAAATGATTACATACTTTATTCGCTTTCAGGCTATATGATGGTACGAAAAAGATATTATGTAAAATTGTCTAGCATGAAAAAGGTATTAGGTAAAATTCAATTAATAACACCTAAGTAACTAAAACAAATTAACTTAAAGCAATGTCCACAAAAACCAAAGTGGATATGCCATTTTTAAAAAGGTTTAACTGAAAAAAACCAATAAAAAAAGAGTGTAGCTTGCCTGTCTAGAATCTGATACCTGGAATTGCATACATGCAGCTATTTATTGTATTAAAATACTGTTTATCTAATATCTATACAAGAGTCGTGATAGCCCAGTGGATATGACCTCCGCATCCGATTCCGGAGGGTGTGGGTTCGAATCCGGTGCGGGGCATGCACCTCAAACGTTTCAGTTGTGTGCATTTTAAGAAATTAAATATCACGTGTCTCAAACGGTGAAGGAAAAACATCGTGTGGAAACCTGCATACCAGAGAATATTCTTAATTCTCTGCGTGTGTGAAGTCTGCCAATCTGCATTGGTCCAGACGTGGTGGACTATTGGCCTAACCCCTCTCATTCTGAGAGGAGACTCGAGATCAGCAGTGAGCCGAATATGGGTTGAAATGGTATATATATTATCAGTGGCGTGCATAAGCTTGTTAACCAGGGTAGGCAGTATAAGTAAAAATTGAACTTGATACTCCAATACACGTTCGTAATAAGTAAAGTTTAGTTTAATATCTTTAAATTATTAGTTCACTATATTTTTAAAATTACTTTCTTTTGTTTTAAGTATTTGTTGTCTTTTGTGTATTATGTGTGTGTGTGTGTGTCCACATAAAACAATTTTCTTTCTTTCTTTCATTCTTTATTTCTAATGCGCCCTCAGGGTATGCAGTACCCTACATTTTCGCATCTATGAAGTGCTCGGCACTGCATATTATGCATATTCATTGATTATAAAACACGGCTAAAACTTACGTGATAGGTACAATATCGAAGTATGCCCGACTAGTTTCGAACCCATACGGGGCCCTTAGTCATGAGCTGGTTCTTGCAACAACGCGTTGCACGTTGTATAATGAGCTTTAGCCGTGTTTCATAATCAATATGACTCACGATAGTTTAAATTATAATATATACATATGCAGACTATTTAGATGCACCAGATGAGATTATCAAGATTTCAGTACTGTAATTAAGCTCATTTGCATGTTCCACTGCGCAAATTAAAAGCGTTTAAGGTAATTACACAATGCAGCCGTGACAACAGGGCGCGGTACATAAAGGTAACTATTTGTTTTGAAAACGCGCTTACGGATTTAATTGTTGGCCTAATTTGAGCTAAATAGTTTCTCATTTGTTTATTCTGGACTAGCAGATGCGTACCACTTTGTTTATAAAGACTATATATCAGACTAGCGGACGCCCGCGACTTCGTCCGCGTTAAATCCTACTACTACCCTACCCTACTCCCACTCTACAGCTACCCTACCATACAGGGGATGAGTAGGGACTCAACTCTACCCCTACCCTACTCCTAACCTACTCCTACCCTACCCCTACCAAACCCCTACCCTTCCTTTAGCCTACCCTACCCCTACCCTATACCTACCCTACTCCTACCATATCCCTACCACGCGACGGGAGCTTAAAAAATGGAGTAACTTCTCCCGTTTTCCCAACATTTCCCTATACTGCTTTGCTCTTATTGACCTGACCAGGAGTATGAAGAATAATTGTAAAAGTTTCGTTAAGATCCGTCGAGTAGTTTTTGTTTCTATAACGAACATACAGACAGACAGACAATAATTTTACTGACTGATTTTTTGGCATCCGTATCGATCACTAATAACCCTCTGAAAGTTGTTTTGGAAATATAATTTATGTACAGCATTGACCTCTACAGATTTATTATAAGTAGGTATAGATATCTTAAGTACAAACGTAGATTTACGCTTTTATGTAAAACACCATTCAGGTTTATCTTATTATCATTTTAATGGCCTACTACAGGGCCAGGGTTTATCATATCAAGCGAGTCCTGGCCTATAGGAGACGGGATTTGGAGTGTAGGTAGACTTATCACGGTGTACCAATGCGGGTTAGCTTTTTTAGAGTGACAATGTTTGTTTCTACAAAATTATCAAATTAATGATAAAGACAAAGACCGGGAACTATGGCTGAGAAAATTGCAGTGAATATTTCTTGGAAAAGAACCTTCTTTAATACAAACATTCCTACAATCTTTGTCTTTTAAGTCTTTCGTGTATGCACTAGTAGTCGAGGCGTGAAAGAGTAACACACATTCCTAGCATCAAAATCATTCAGTTTTCGCAAGTATCGGGAAACCATGGATTTTTTCGGGATAAAAAGTCTTAACACAGAGTAAAATCTATTTCCATTCCAAATTTCAGCCAAATCGTTTCAGTAGTAGAGGCGTTAAAGAGTAACAAACTTTCGCGTTTAAAATATTAGTAGGAAGAATTCTCGAAAGTCTTGTAAAAATCAATTCTATGATTTGACCTAATTGTTTACTGTTACTTCCAGGCACTTCTGTTAAATCAGGGTGTTTGAGGTGTTAACACGTCATTTCATGGCATAGAATTATTATATAATAGGCAATGTACCGGGAAACTCTAAAATGCATATTGCAATGTAATAAGCATAATTAATTAGGGTATTAATTATTACGAGTTGGAAACATTAATTGTGGCGAATGTAATTTTGTTATGAGAAATTTCTACAATTATTAGAAATGTATAATATGTTGTGGGGTGATATTCTTTGTGGATAATATCAAAAGGCTGCAATGGGTATGTTGAATACACCGTAATGTATTACCTGTAATATATAAAATATTACAGGTAATACATTACGGTGAGTACCTAATATAATTCTTTTTTTTATTGCTTATAAGTGCATCGTTGGTCAAGTTCCTAGTTATAGCTTGGCAACTTCGTTCGTAACACTCCTGATGGTCCGCGCGGGCCGGGGGACGTGTAGCGATGAATGAAAAACCCACGACTGATGCACCTCACTTCGCTGCACGCACGATTTCACACCCGCACAGTCTTTCCCCCTTCGCCCGCATATCATGGGAGTGTCATCAACGAACTTGCCAGAGTATAGTTTATGCAGCTTTGTATAAAGTCCGGGGTTCGAGTCTTAGGAACAATAAACTACGGTATTTCCTTTTTCCAATAATGTTTACAAATATGGTTATATAATGGTTTCACGACATTTGTGAATAAAAGAAAAGCTAGTAATAAGTAAAAATAAAAAACCGGCCAAGTGCGTGTCGGGCCACGCGCAGAGTAGGGCTCCGTAGATTCAGTTAGAACTTTAATCCCTTATGTAATGCACAAAAATACCGATAACCATACCCCACACCATGGGGTAGACGATGAAAAATTCATTCTCTCTTTGCATTTAAGGAAAGAACCTAAAAAAATATTTTTTTTTAATTTTTTTTTTCCATTTCACAGACAAAATTAATATACATACCCATACTAAATTTTATCTTTCTAGTCTTAACAAACTTTGGGTTATCTTACTGACAACTTTATCTTTTTGATTATCATCGGAATTAGTATGTGATTTTCGATTACCAACTACGTTTTTAGAAGACCCCTCATATCTTATAAAGACTTATCCAGCGATACTATTAAATAAACAAGTAAAAAAAAATTATCCCCACTTTACATGTTGGGGAGGTACCATAAAAAAATATTCTTCAAGATTTTATTTTACAACATAGTTTACATTTTCAATTTACAGCTTTCTAGTAGTAAATATGCGCTAAACCGCAGACGGACGGACATAGGACATGACGAAACTATAAGGGTTTTTTTGTGGATTACGGACCCCTAAAAAGTATCTATACTATAAGTATATTAAATGTGTTGCTATACAGTTATGTCCGAATTGTGTGGGGCAGTCACTTACAGCCTCAGCGATGTGGAAATCTCATTTTATGGTTTGTGAACATATCTCCCTTTATTAAATTGCATGAGGGTCGTTAAAATTGAAACATTTTTGATAGTGAGCATGGTAATTAATAACGATTTACATTGAAACTAAAATGCTTATAATGTAGTGTAAAGGTACCTACTGTTACATGCTCTAAAATAGCATGCTAAAAACGTGCTATTAAGTATGCTCCATACGAGCATGCTTATCATCAGTTAACATTTGCTACTAGCAAATGTAAGCATGCTCCTGAATAAGCATGCTCAAAGTACACATTAAAATTACACATGCTAATTTGTAACTATTGCTCTCTATCTATAGTATCGTGTTAGACAGGGAGAGATGAAGGTGAAGAAATTACAGAATAGCAATGCTGATCGACTAGCATACTTAATAAGCAAACCTGTTCAGACGCGCTAAAAGCACGCCCTCTTCCACCCGCGCAGCAAGTAGCATGCTCATAAATCGCACGACTGTTGATTAATGAGCAAGCTCGAAATAGGCATGCTCATTATTAGCAATGTTTCGATACACATGCTAATAAGTAGCAACTGCTCAATAGTAGCATGCTTTCTTTCTTCTTTCTAACTTTATACTGTGTGCCTAGTAAAGTGGCAGTTTTCAATGTTTTCATACAGTTACTATCGCGTTAACGCAAACGAGAATGTATATGGAATTGAAACAGTTGTGCAGTAGTGCCACTAGATGGCGCTGTTTAAATTCCTTAGAAATTCGAGTTTACGTTAGCGTGATCGTCACAGTATCAAACTGCCACTAGGCCCTCTATCTACTTATATCTCAACATCACAAGCCTTCAAAGGACACAAGTTCTCGATGATTTGTGTCTCTACTAAGAAACCATGTATTCGCCAAGTAGATGATACCTAAGTATAGGGTTAATGGGGAATAGTTGCTACACTTTTTACCCGATGCGTCAGAAAGAGGGTAATAAACAGTGTTTTTAAGTGGCTCTTAATCCATGAAGACTTTACAAATACTTACAAATTAAGTAATAAATAGTAGGTATGTTGATACTAGTCTATCGATTAAATAGTATACTTTTAAGCATAAGCTTCAAAAGTGGATTTAAAAAATAAGAAAACCAATATTGAACAGCGGTTATGATTCACAATATTTGTCAGGACAACTTAATTAACGAATCTAACAATTATCCACTTAATTAAAAGTAACCCATAAGAATACACAACAAGAAATGTGGACGGCTCGAACACCACGGGCATACTGAAGCCGACCATACGACGAGCGCCTTATATCGCAAGTCGTTCCCACCAACCGATCGCTACCCCTCTCTAACTCCCTTCTCTTTACGGAAACAAGTCGCGCCACCTAGCGTCGGCATGAGTCAACACGAGATCAAGCGACGTCATATCCGTCTCAGACTACTATTTCCTACAATACATAAAATAATTTTGGGATTACAACTAAAGTATAACATTCAAAAGCTGTATTCACGTCTATCATACGACACGAGTTATGATGATTGTAGTGGTTTTTTACGACAGCCAGTAGTTTTAGTTTACAAGGGACATAACCCGGATATTGTCCTGTCCGCTACTTTATTTGTAGTAAATAGATAACTTAGATGTAGCTCTCGCGTTCGTACTAAATTTAAGATGAATGAAGATGTAGCATATATCTATTTGTATAGTACATAACAGTAGGTGCATTTTGCACTTAAGTGCAAAATGTTTAGTTACTTGTATCAAGAATAAATTATATTGCCAGTATATCGCTCTTTGCGTCAGAGTTGGTAGGTGTTACCACTGTTTAGATAAGTAGTTTTTTTTTATTTTTTTACTTGTCTTTACTAGTTAGCTCTTGATTACAATCTCACCTGATGGTAAGTAATGATGCAATCTAAGATGGAAGCGGACTAACTTGTTAGGAGGAGGATGAAATCCACACCCCTTTCGGTTTCTACACGACATCGTACCGGAACGTTAAATAGCTTGGCGGTACGTCTTTGTGAGTAGGGTGGTAACTAGCCACGGCCGAAGCCTCCCACCAGCCAGACCTGGACCAATTAAGAAAATCTCAATCGGCCCAGCCGGGGATCGACCCCAGGACCTCCGTCTTGTAAATCCACCGCCAATCCAGAGGCCGTCAAAGTAGTACCTACACATATCTTATCTTATCTTTACTCTGACTACACAAATGTAATTCAAAATATCTAAGTATAGACGTATCGCCTATGGCCCACTGGCATTTTTAAACTGTAAAAAAACATTGATCGCTTATAACTAAAACAACTAAAATTATTATTAATAAATTAGATGAAAGGACAATGCCAGACAATGTATAGAAGTTTGACCCACTAAAAAAATAATTTGAAATCCACACCCCTTTCGGTTTCTACACGACATGTCGGTATGGTATCACAAAAGGTCTACATGTTAAATGCATAGTTATTAATATAAGGTTTTTAAAAAATAAGTAAACAATGTCAGCTATGAGGAAATAACGTTATGGATATAATTTTGGCAGATTTTTATTCCGGAGTTTAACAGTAAAAATGGTTTATTAAAAAACAATTATTTAAAAATTTAATATATTTAGTATATCTACATTTTCCGCAAAATTCCGAGTTAGGACTGGGTCAGGATCTAGCATTCTCCTTTGTAAGACAATCTAATAAATAATAACTGAAATAGAGATTGTTAACCGAGGATCACAGCCTCTCGGTGCAAAGGGTCGTTTGAACAGTATAATAATAGTAAAGGAACGTACACTGGAGATTTCTTGCCCGCAGATGGTTTAGTTTTAATGTGAATTGATAGCTAGCTACAATGAACAAGGAGTGGTGAACAAAGTGTATACCTACTATATTACACAAGTGGTGAAACATAAGTCTATACTATATTATAGGACTCTAAAGGTGATTGCAAATATAAGAAAACTAATGTAGAACAAAGGTTATGATTCACAACACTTGTCCGGATAACTTAATTAACAAATCAAACTGTAACCAAAATAAGACCTTAGAATGGTAGAGAATGACCTTGAGTGGAGTCACGTACTTGTGAACGATGTGTGTAGGGTTAAAGGCGCCTTTTACTGATATCAAACACTCCCCTTTTCCACACAAGTCACTCTCCCCGACTATCCCAAGTAACCCATAAAGAATTACACAACAAGAGATGTGGACGACTCGAACGCCACGAGCACACTGAAGCCAACACGAGATCGAGCGACGTCATATTCGTCACAGACTACTATTTCCAACACTAAACGTCGATAACAACTATATAAAGCCTTTCTTGAGGAGTACTGTTTAACAACAAACAGATTAAAAATGAGGGTATAAATCACTAGTCATTTTACACCTAAAGATTATTTTATCTAACTTGTTCTTAATGAAAATAAATATGATTAATAAGTTTAGAACAATTAGATATAGTTTATATATTTTATAAAACATTTTATAACCAAACCATACATAATTTAAAATAAATAAGTTATGAAATGACATGCGTTTTCTACCTTCATTTCTAATTTCTTTGTTGGTCAACAGTACTCATCAAGAAAGGCTGTAGTATAGTGTAAGTTTCTAAACAGAATTTCAAATTCATTATAAGCAGAATTCGTTATCGGGAATTTAGGTTAGTACCTACTCCTTTATCAACTGCTGATGGACACTGCAGGACATCTCTTCTTGTAAAGTTTCTTCTTTAGTTTTCTCCTCCTCCGTCATTAGTGCCTGGTTACCAATTAATTATATTAGAAATAGATAAGATAGATACATAGATGTTATCTATACTAATATTATAAATGCGAAAGTAACTCTGTCTGTCTGTCTGTTACCTTTTCACGGCTAAACGGCTGAACCGATCAAGATGAATTTTGGTATAGTAGTAAATGGGACCTGGGAGCAAAACATAGGGTACTTTGACTACCTAAAATAAAAATAGAAGGGGGTGAAATAGGGTTGAAAGTTTGTATGAAAAGTCCTTAATTTTTAGAGTTACAATTTTAAAAATTTGTTTTTAAATTAAAAAAAAATACGAAATAAGTATAATGTGATTCAAGAATTTTTAAAATTGGGTTTTAAATATTCTTGAATCACATTATATTTCGTATTTTTTAAGACGTGAAAGTTTACAATGATTTCCACGCGGACGAAGTCTCGGGCGTCCGCCAGTAAGTAAATTATAATAAGATGAAACAAGTGTACCTACCCGTGTATTCATCTTCATGTTCATCTTTGTCTTATTCATCTTATTTTGTCCATAAATAAAATGTAATACAAACCGATTTATGAAAGTTTACGATTTATAATACGTGATAGCCCAGTGGATATGACCTCTGCCTCCGATTCCGGAGGGTGTGGGTTCGAATCCGGTCCGGGGCATGCACCTCCAACTTTTCAGTTGTGTGCATTTTAAGAAATTAAATATCACGTGTCTTAAACGGTGAAGTAAAACATAGTGAGGAAACCTGCATTCCAGAGAATTTTCTTAATTCTCTGCGTGTGTGAAGTCGGCCAATCCGCATTGGGCCAGCGTGGTGGACTAAGGCCTAATCCCTCTCATTCTGAGAGGAGACTCGAGCTTAGCAGTGAGCCGAATTTGATAACGATTTTGAAAGTTTAAAACTTTTGGTGTCTCTCATTCGTAGGTAGGTATTCCGTTGAGTTAAAATATGCTTAACCAAATCTAGGCACAAATGACAAATTACAAAAACTTACTCTATCTATTCTATTGTAAGCCTAGCTTAAAGAGTTCAAGGACAGGCGCCAATTTCAATATAAATATTATTGCAAAGCTTCGCTAAACGCAGAATAACATTTGCATATTTATAAGAACAGCCCTCAGCAAACATGGAGGGAAATTGGAGGGTTGGTTTGCTTTTGACATAATGGTTCTTTGCTGACGGTCTTGGTAACCTCTTAGTCAGCTTCTGTTACTGATAATACAGACAATTATATCCATGGCCTTGGAATTCCTTGGCATTGGCTTATCCTTAAGGCTTGTTCCGACTACTATAGCAGTTTAGTCGAGTGCGAACAATTTTTGGCCAATAGTTTAGTGCCGAGGGGTGGTGGTTCAATCCCCGCCCCGTTGGTCTATTGTCGTACCCACTCCTAACACAGTCTATCCCGACTAATTTGAGGGGAATTGGTATATTGGTCATATTAAAAAAAAAGATATGACAAATATTGTTTTAAAAAAAATGCTAAAGTAGTCCGAACTAGGCTTTATCTATAAATCTGCTACTAAAAGTAGTGACATGCTAGTCGTATAATTTCAAAATGCTATTCTTACGAATAGTAGCTACTACAAGTTAGATCGGTGAAGGAAAACATCGTGAGGAAACCTGCATACCAGAGAATTATCTTAATTCTCTGCGTGTGTGAAGTCTGCCAATCCGCATTGTGCCAGCGTGGTGGACTATTGGCCTAACCCCTTTCATTCTGAGAGGAGACTCGAGCTCAGCAGTGAGCCGAATATGGGTTAATGTCATGTCACAAGTTAGCCCTTGAAAATAATCTCACCTGATGGTAAGTGATGATGCAATCTAAGATGAAAGCAGGCTAACTTGTAAGGAGGAGGATAAAAATCCACACCCCTTACGTTTTCTATACGACATCGTACCACAACGCTTAATCACTTGGCGGTACGTCTTTGTCAGTATGGTATCACAAAAGGTCTACATGTTAAATGCATAGTTGTTAATATTAAGAATTTTCAAAGTGTAATAGTAATAGGGTTAAAAAATAGAAAGAAAGCTTTGTTATCGCCACGTTGCAACGACTTGCGGTACAGACAGATTCAGGGTGCTCGTGGCGTTCGAGTCGTCCACATCTCTTGTTGTGTAATTCTTTATGGGTTACTTGGAATAGGCGGGGAGATTGACTTGAGTGGAAAAGGGGAGTGTTTGTTAACCGTCATAGGATCCTTTAACCCTGCACATATCGTTCACAAGTGCGTGACTACACTCAAGGTCATTCTCTGCCACTCAGGGTTTTCTTAGTGGGAATTGTTAGACCTGACAGATTTTCATTCAATAATAGGGATGATGACAGTTTTTTAAATTGTTTATAAATTAAGAGTATGCTAATAGGAAAGCAATTTTGTAAAAGTAACAGGGTATCTGCGATCATTACTTTTGGAGATACGGGGATTTAAAGGGTCAGATTTGCAGCGCTGCCGCGGATCCCTGAAAAACGCTCCATACAAAATGGTACGCACTTATGACGTCGTAGGCAATTAATGATCGTTAGATTTGAACGGGCGTTTGAACAAAATTACTAATATCTTTGTAATTTCTGCGTTTATGTTTATAGTTCATATATTAAAAAATGTCACATTTAATGTAAGGAAGCTAAAACTGTATGAATTTTCATCTAATTACGATGAAATATTTTTAATAGATTTTGAACTTTTATAATCTTATTTATTTTGCAAATATCCAGTCAATCTTTGCTTTTTATGTACTAGTTAGTTAACATTGACCTTATTTACCCGAATGTATCATTAAAATCAATATCTTCAAACCTAGTCATCATCCCCATTGTGTTTTGCAGAAAACCGCTTCTGATGTGAAACCCCTTAACTCCGACAGCTTACATACTGATTATCTCGCGGGTAAAGTAAAAAATAATGTTTTCTTTGCGTGTAAGTAGGTAACTTCCGTGGTGCAGGTTTATCTTTTTCACATAACACTTAAAACAAACAAAATAACAAACTGTATCTTTTTATTATATTACTCAATAAAAATACGCTTCACTGTAACGAATCGCTGAATCCCCTAACGTGGGGGGTGTGTAAAATTTTATATTGTAATTTATTTTTATAGTCGTGGGGCTCTTGGCTTGCTTATTCTCTGGGGATGGTAATAATCACGTGTTTAACTAATTTTAATAAGTACTTCGTTATTTGGGTTGATGGGGTGTGCCGGGTACCGGGTCATGCGAACATGTTAACATCGAAAACTGTTTATTTTTCTCATTATTATATTAATATTATCTAAAGGATCACAGAATAGAGAATGATACAAAATGAGTCTTTACAAGCGGGGTAGTGTCACGCGTGCATCTCAGTAACAAATGTCACGCGTACGTCTCCTTGACATCCAAAAAGATTTGATTGTTTATTTGTTTGAATTGCACCGAAACTCCCGAACCGATTTGAATTTATTTTCCCTATTTGATGCTTCAATATCCCTGTGTATTATAGGCTAATTTTTTTTTTAATTCTTTACAAAGTCCTTGACTACAATCTCACCTGATGGTAAGTGATGATGCAATCTAAGATTGAAGCGGTTTAACTTGTTAGGAGGAGGATGAAAATCCACACTTCTTTCGGTTTCTACACGGCATCGTACCGGAACGCTTAATCGCTTGGCGGTACGTCTTTGCCGGTAGGGTGCTGAATAGCCACGGCCGAAGCCTCCCACCAGCCAGACCTGGACCAATTAAGAAAACCTCAATCGGCCCAGCCGGGGATCGAACTCAGGACCTCCGTCTGGTAAATACACCGCGCGTACCACTGCGCCACAGAGGCTGTCAATAAGTTTTATGTACATATTCTTACGGGAACGGGAACTACGCGGGTGAAACCGCGTGGCGTCTGCTAGTTGTTTATATAGTTACCCTGAGCTTTATGTAAGGCTTCAGTAACTCGATATTGTGATTTTCGACGTCGTTAGACGCGACTATACTTAATTGGAGATAATGACCAACCCTTAAGCTTTTGTCCTTTGCATTTAGTTTGCGATTTTATCTGTAAAGAAACCAGGACAAATAGTTTTATTTGTCCTGGTTTCTTTTTCACAAACCTTCTTGGGAAAACAAAACAATAATAATTAATAATGTGGAATTTAGATCTATATTCTATATGTATACTTATAATAAAACAGGTCAAATTCTATACAGTAACACCAAACATTACCGTGGCATAGCGTACTACTAGCGCCATCTAGAACTTATAATAAAACTGTAACAGGTCAAATTCTGTACATTTGTACATTGAAGCTATTTTGATATTTTTGTGTTGGGGGGCATTATATAATCGATACTGAAGCTAAAAATATTTTCTGTCTGTCTGTTTATCTGTCCGTGTTTTTTTTTGTTATTCGGGCATCACGCTGAAACTACTGAATGAATTCAAATGAAACTTGGCACGGTTTTATACCATAATACGAAGAAGGTTATAGGATACTTTTTATTGCGAAAATAAAATAAAAAGGGGGTGAAATAGGGGTAGAAAGTTTGTATGGAAAGTAAAATTTTTAAAATTTAACCCATAAAGTGGTTAAATAGGGTTAAATAGGGTTGAAAGTTTACATTGATTTCCACGCGGACGAAGTCGCGGGCGTCCGCTAGTATTAAATAATACTCGTAGGTTGTATATATTGTTGTAGTTGTAATATAAGTAACTGATGATTTTTGAATATTTTATTAACATTTTTTTTTATTGAGAAACAATACATTAAGGAACTTAAGCTAACTTATCCTAATAACTTAAACTAATAACATGCTTAGAATTAATTAATTTCCTGTCCTAAATTATAAACAATACTTATGTCAAACATAATTAATTTGTTGTATTTATTTATGTAGGTAGGTACAATGTTTTTAATAGCCAAATATATTGAAAGGCAACCTGTATCACATAAGAAATAATACATACAAAGTGATAATATTTGTGAAGTTACAAAAAGACCTACTGTTCTGAATTTGTTGTCGGATCTTCGACAACAAACCGCAAACTTTTTTCAAAAATTTGTTTATTTACAAGAACTTTTTGATAAATTTTTGAAAAGCCCTTGCAAATAAGCGAAGTTGTTTGAAATAGTTAATTTTTCAAATCTCTAAAACATCCTTCAATTGTGTTTTATTTTATGGTGCTAGAAACGAAACTTTAGAACAAAAATTACTTATTCAGTGAATATTTGAGCAAATTTTAAACAAGCTAGGTAGGTAGTCGATAAAGTCTGATATTATCGCGCTATCTTCAACAACGATTAGTTTTAACGACACCGCAAAAGGCTTTCGCCACTATTTATTATGCAAATTGGAACCAAGGGCTTAGTTATTTTGTGCTTCATATTATTAAGCATAGGTACTTCATTTTATGGAGACATTTTAGAAGCTAGCTAGCTTTTAAGATATAAAAAGATAATTCTTGTTTTAATGTAAGCTACAAAATATAAATGTTTTAATACAATTAATCTCATTTGTAAGTAAAAAAAACACCCCACAACTTTTAAACAGCTCAACTGATTTTCATCAAACATGTCTAAAAACACTCGCACATAAGTCACATTTAATAAATAATAACTAAGTAAAATCGCTTCATCCGTTAGGGAGCTATGATGCTACAGACAGACAGTCACGTCAAACTTATCATCATCATCATCATCATCATCATGGTTCTACTACTGTCTACTAAACTGATTTTGAAAGTTCTTTAACTACTAGAAAGCCTCGTTGCTTATAAGTATCATTGGCTAATTTTTACCCCTGTATTCTCATGGGAACGGCAACTACTCGGGCAAAAAAGGTACAGAAGAATTATTATTAAACGAAGTTACGTATTACGAGTTCATTGAATCACTGCGAGTTGTCTTTTCACGATTCAGAAAGTAAACAAAGCGACACGTATCAAGCTCGGTCCCAACTCCCAGTGCTGCAGACTACAGTCGGCAAATCGTGCAGAATAGCGGCATAATGGAGCGAATGCAGCCAGGCCCTTTGAAAAAGAAACACTGAAGCCAATCAATCTACATTTACAATCGCACGAGTATTGATCCTGGTATATACTACGACGGCATGTCTTGATATTAGAAACGTCTCTACTACTCAATCGAAGATGTATCACAAAGTTAAATTTTATTCGAGACTATCTGAGGCCGCGTGGTTTCACCCGCGTGGTTCCCGTTCCTGTAAGAATATTGGGATAATATATATTCTATAGCCTTCCTCGATAAATGGGTTATCTAACACTGAAAGAATTTTTCAAATCGGACCAGTAGTTCCCGAGATTAGCGCGTTCAAGCAAACAAACAAACGAACTCTTCAGCTTTATAATATTAGTACAGATTACCAGACGACCTGCGGTTTCATTGACGTAGTTCCAACCTACCTTGGGAATACGATAGAGCCTTATGACATTCACAAGTAACGGGGCTTTCTATTGGTAGAAGAATTTTCAAAATCGGTTCAGTAGATCCGGAGATTACCTCAACAACAACCTCACAATAACCTGTATTAGTATAGATTAGGATTGGTCGAAAAAAGACTAAACAGTAAACTTACTTACTTCCTGTTGGTGTTCCTCAGGGTGGTGTGCTTTCTCCAATTATTTTCTATATCTTTACAAATGATATCAATCTTACAACATTCGTTCATTTGTCGACAACTTGGAAAATGGGAAAATCCACAAAATACCTACCTAATAGGTCACGATTCCTCAAACATCAGTAAGTTGATTAATACTTATGCTATACAATAACACTACCAAAATGAAACTGAACTTTTAGCTACATTGTTCGATACTTTCAAATTGATAGTTCTAATTAAAACATTTAAATTTTCTTAAATTAAAGGCATAATTTTGTACCATTTTGTTGCTACCATTTTATTGTTGTATGCAGAATTTTATAGAAGAGATATAAAAGCATGGCGTGTAAATCGTAAACATTCAAATGCAGGCAGATGAAATGGATCCAGTTAGACTAAATGCACACGAGAATAAATACGACTTTTAATGGCACAAACAATACTTCAAGTAATTTTGGCACAGCTCCAAAAAAAACCCGCTCCGAAATTGAAACAAATCCATTAACTTCGGGTTATAACGTCAAAAGTATTTTATCGCAGTGCAGAGAATCGTCAATCGAATCGTTACGGCGAATAGTTTAGAATGACTTAATTTGATATACTTATTTGAAGGGTGACTTCAATGATAAATGGAATTTGTTTTGATGAAAAGGTCTATACAATTAGTACATATAAATAAAATTGAAGTGTCTGTCTATGATTTCAAGATAACAGGGTTTTCTCAAGTGCTTATACTTATTTGCACCACAATAAAACACAAATAAGCTTTTTCAAAATTGTTGATTAATCTTTTAAACGGTTGAACTGATTTAAATGGGATTTTCACGAATAGATAGAGAAGGTTATTAAGCAACACATACTTTTTATCCTGACAAAATCCATGGCTACGCGGGATTTGTGAAAAACTGAATTTAACGAAGTAGCGGGCTCCGCTACTCACACTAATATTATAAAGCCGAAAGTTCGTGCGTGTGTGTGTGTGTAAGTATGTTTGTTCCTCTTTTACGCTGCGGCTACTGAAGCGATTTAGCTGAAATTTATAATGGAAATAGATTTTACTCTGGATTAACAAATAGTCTACTTTTCATTCCGGAAAAATCCATGGTTCCCACGAGATTTGAGAAAAACTGAATTCTACGCGGATGTAGTCGCGGGCACCCGCTAGTATTAAATAAAATATATTAGTCGTAAATAAAGGTTTACGGATAGATACTCGCATATTGGAAGTATAATTGAAAACGATATAATTTCATGACATGCGTATGCAGGTATAATATTATATCTATACGTGTCTATACCTACTAATATTATAAAGAGGAAAGATTCGATAGTTTGTTTGCTTTGAATAGGCTCCGAAAACTCTTTTACTGTTTGGAAGCTATCCACCAGTGATATAGGCTATATTTTATCCCCGTATTCCTACTGGAACGTAAATAAGCGGGTAAAACCGCGCGGAGTCTGCTAGTTTTAAAGAAAGAGCCCTAAAGTGGGCCATACGTTACGTTCGCATACGTTGTTTTGTGATAGAATAAATCAATTACATTCATCTCGCAGTTTGATTTGCATTCATTGAATTCAATGAAAGCTAATGGAATTATTAGATTCAAGTTTTTTATTGGTTAGACTTGAATGTATGGACATTGTCTGGAAAGTAAGTTTCTTTTGCCAACTGTCTAGCCTGTGTCTGGCTATTCTTGAAGCGAAAACAAGTTTGGGCGTGGCTTAACTGGACACTGTATAGTGTGAAAATATACGTATAACACTTGTTTATGCTTGTACTTGTAGGTAGGTAGGTAGTATTGATTCTGTGTTATGTCTTTAAGTCACCAGCTGACCTATTCACTAATTTGACATTTATTAACAACATATAATATTAAAATAAACATTACAAACACAGAAAGCCGTGATAGCCCAGTGGATATGACCTCTACCTCCGATTCCGGAGGGTGTGGGTTCGAATCCGGACGGGGATGCACCTCCAATTTTTCAGTTGTGTGCATTTTAAGAAATTAAATATCACGTGTTTCAATCGGTGAAGGGAAACATCGTGAGGAAACCTGCATACCAGAGAATTTTCTTAATACTCTGCGTGTGTGAAGTCTGCCAATCCTCATTGGGCCAGCGTGGTGGACTATTAGCCTAACCCCTCTCATTCTGAGAGGATACTCGAGCTCAGGAGTGAGCCGAATATGGGATGATAATAAAAATAACGAGAAATCAACTGAGAAATGTCATCTACTTCCTGTATGATGACTACTGAATGACATTTGTTACATAGAATCTCAATTTCGTATATGTCAATTTTAGTGTAGCCTGCAGGTTTATATGTAACTCGTTTTGAATTAAGTACTTCAAACTCAAACTCAAATTAAGTAAACAAACTTTATTTTGTTTAAAAAAAAAATTAAAAAGAAAACCGTGATAATAATTCAGTAAAGTAAAGAAATAATTCAGAACTGAAATTTTTACTATTCTTGTACGCTCAAACTGAAATGTATTATTACCCTGTAAGAGAATTCTTTGTGAAATAATAAATATTTTTAAACCATAAATAATATATTTATTATTATAGGTACAATTAAAAAAAAATATTATATAATACTTTTTCTATTAAATATTAGCATATGTTAAAGTATTCTACATCTATGTTTATATTATTTCAACGTAAAAAGTAAAATTTATATATACGTATACGTACTTAGGTATATTACCTAAGTACTTATTTTACGTACCAAAGGGAATATATGAAAAATATAGATGCCAAACCACAGGATTATAGGTTCGTTACCTGAACGATCAATATTGTCGATAATAAAAGCTTAGCTCGAATTCCATCGGCGGCTCTCGGCCGAAACTACTTGTAAGTATGAAATTGAATTGATAGCTAACCGGCATTCCGTGCTGACGTCCGCTGGCGTGAAATTATCTCACCAATAGCTATCTCAAGACTAAGTGGCTTGCAACTTTGTACCTAGCGTTGAATAACTTACAAGGAGAAGTTAGTTAAAAGTCGATCGTTTGTCCCAAACTGTTTTGTCAGCTTATTTTAAATGCAGGGGCGTAGCTACCACCGTATCAATGATACGGGGCCCCCGCACTAAAAGGGCCCCCTACGTGTGAAAGCAAAAATTAGTAAAATATAATCGACAATCTCACTTAATCCGGTGCTTGTCAGAAAATAAAAGCATAAAAAAACTGCCAGAACTGTGTGCCTAGTGGGAGTTTTCAATATTTTCATACTGTTACTATCACGTTGACGTTTACGCAAATTTATATGGAATTGAAGCAGTTGTGCAGTAGTGCCACTAGATGGCGTTGATTGAATTCCTTAGAAATTCGCGTTTACGTTACGTGACAGTAACAGTATCAAACTGCCTCAGAAATGACAAAAAGGAAGCAATCTTTTTTCGTGGATCTTAAAAGTTGTAAACATCCTACGTAGGTTAAGTCCCTGTCATATTTATTTTAAGCAAGCATTTTTGATACTTTTGTAAGAAATCATTACTCTTCATTGGGCCCCCTACTAATTTTGATACAAGACCCCATTAAGGCACGCTACGCCACTGTTTAATTGCCCACTATAGGGCGAAATCTTTCTCCTCCGGAATCGGAGGCAGAGGTCATATCCACAGGGCTATCACGGACCGTTCTTTTCGTGGTATAATGATGAAAATAATATACTAATGGATTATTACGTCGTTCTGTTTTACAGTAAATCTCAAAAATCAATTTCCATAGACCACAAAAGTCATAATACCATACAAGTTCGAGTTGAACATCGTAAATTTTGCCAAATCGTGTCATCTATTAACCGAGTTTCAATAGTTTTGAATGTGAATCATGCTATAGTTTATACAACTAATGCCATTACATACTTGTCCAGTAGTGCGTAAATAAACTGGGAGCTATATTGTAGTAGGAGCGATTATAGTATAATGTATAATACAATGTAAAGGTGATCACACATTGCAACTAACTATACGACGGAGCGATTACGCTACACTCGTCAACGAAAATGATCGCCTATAACACGCATTAATCGAATATAAGCAAAATTAAAATGTCACTAACAACGAAGTTGCCATGGAAACGAACGATGTCACAGCGCTGTAACATTACAGAATGCAAGGCCTTATTTACCCGGCTACGCGATGCAAAAGGTTGAGTTTACCAGTAAGTAAGTTTATTCCTTTGTGACCTTGTTTGATTGACGTAGGCAATATATTCTTTACGCGAGTTTTACTAAAGACATGAAAGCATTTACAATTCAATGCACATAAGCGCCATATTGTAAAAAGAAAAGTTAAGTCGACAAACTCTTTTAAGTAGTATCATTAAATAGGCATTTAAAAATCATTGTTAGGTTTTTTTATATTTGAAATTTTAGTTTAGGTTTTAAACGATTTAAAGTTAGGTATCTTATTCTGTATTCCAATGTCTATTATATACTATAGGTATTTTTTTTCAATACGTTATATATTGTTAGTTGCTTTAATTAAAAAATATTCGGTCGGATTATTGTTTAAGGAATCACCAATTAAACTGACTAAATAAGAAAACTCGTCAAAATAGTCATTCGTCTGTGCGTAAATTCCCCAGATAAATTAAATGAACGGCTGTGATGATGTTCTTACCAACATTCAACATTTTTGAGAAAAACAATTCTAAAATTTACCAAAGTTCGATGTGCGATCAACTTTAAAATGTTCTCACAATAAATATTGTTTCAAATACAATTCTAAACGTATATCAATTTTAAAACGATATCGAATAAAAATAAAACTGATCTATGTACCACTATAAATGTTTTTGAGTTATGAGGTAATAACTGCTAGCAATAATTTTATATGTATTTTAGTCATTCTTGTTTATCAATTTATATAATATATACAATATTAAAAAAAATATATAATATATATATTTTTATTATGCTTTTGGATTTATTGTCATTCTTTTAAAAAGCTCGCTTCTTTTTCATTGCGTAGTTAATAAAGGCATTACACGTAAGATCAATTGTGGAATTAAACCGAGAATTATTGTCTTATTAAGTACTAGTGGACGCCCGCGACTTCGTCCGCCCTTAGACCTCTTTAATCCCGCCCTTAGATACATTATTATCGCTGTAAAAATGGAGAATCTTCTCCCGTTTTCCCAACATTTCCCATCACTGCTCTGCGCCTATTGATCGTAGCGTCATGAAAAGTATACTATAACCTGCCCAGGAGTATGAAGAATAATTATACCAAGTTTCGTTAAAATCCATAGAATAGTTTTTGTTTCTATAACGAACATATAGACAAAAATTTTACTGATTGCATTTTTGGCATCAGTATCGATCACTAATCACCCCCTGATAGTTATTTTGGAAATATATTTCATGTACAGAATTGACCTCTCTACAGATTTATTATAAGTATAGATAGATATCTTAGAGATTACCCCCTACAGCCTTTCAAAAAGTACCTCTATATAATATTAGTATACAAGTATGGATAAAATATACGTAAGTTAATATATATCTATTATGTTATAATATATCTATCTTAGCACGTATTAGTTAAGATAGATATCTGATTTAAAGTTAACATTCGCACCACGATTTCCTTCACGTACTCCAAACCAGTTTTAATTCGACAGAATCTAATTAACGCGTCAGCTCACTCGTTTTTCTTACGAAACTTGTGTTTTAGCTCGCACGGAAGTTTATTAATTTAATTTTGATTTTTAGGGTTCCGTGAAAATTAAAAAGTACCTTTAAGGGCTGTAAACTGGACACAGCTTAGCTTAGCTATTGATAATTTTCTTTGACTTATTATATCTAAAGGGTAAGAAAAAATTATGGTAGCTAGTCTGTACCAATTTAAAATATTAGGAAATTAAATATCAAGTGCCTCAAACGGTGAAGCAAAAACTTCGTGAGAAAACCTGCACACCTAAGAATTTTCTTAATTCTCTACGTGCGTGAAGTCTGCCAATCCGCATTTGGTGGCCTAACTCCTCTCATTCTGAGAGGAGACTCGTGCTCAGCAGTGAGCCGAATATGGGTTGTAAATGATGATGATGATGATGCATTAACAAACAACCATGACTTTCCATATGGATGCTATGCAATTCATTATTGAAATATACAAGCAAGAAATACTTTACCATTTTAATATAATTCATTTTAATATAATACCATTATAATATAAACAAACCTTCGATCAAATAAACACAAAAAGATAGAAAGCACATCATTATAGGTCCATATAGCCTTTAGTACTAGTTTTTACCTCAACAACGCATTTCTAGATGCACCGTAGTCGACAAGATTGAATAAATCGTAAAATATTTCATTCATTTCGGCACCGATTCCTCGAGTTCCTTTCTCGCTCGCGATCGCACTTAATATACTGATAGAATGCCCTTTCAACTTCTATTTTCATACCAATAATGTGAGTGAATACCTTGAAATTATGAATACTAGATAACTTACAAGTAAGTCTGCTAAATCTTCGCTTTTAAAGAACGTCATTGCAGTCAAGCGCTATTCTAAGAATTATAAAAAAGCCGGACTAGTGCGAGTCAAGGAAATTAATCGAAATATGTATATTTTATGTTAAGTTGCAAATTTTATAAGGCAGTGGACATCATTGTTTAACTATGGAGCGTGCGTTTCACTTTTTTTTTATAATTGTAGGTAGGTACATGCACACACAACTTATATTTTGATTCAAGTTACTGGTCGGGACTTATACTTAGATATTACTGCCATATATATTAGAAAAGTTACTATTAATTGTTTCACATTCACACCTCTAGTCGTCCCCATTACGTTTATCAAAAAAAAGATGGCTTCTCAGTACCACCTATTTTTTAGCAGTTTTCTATGTACTGAACCCTTTGATTGAGTCCTGTTCTAACTTGACCATAATTTTTCTCCCTTCCGCTAAGACGTTTCACCTGAGAGGAATTATCCTTCGCATAGACTGCATGGAAGAGAATTATTAACAAAGTTAGTATGTAAGACCCTGCTTATTAGTAATATTCTGTGATGTAAAGGGCATACTCCAAGATTTTTGTGCATATTTTGTTATATAACGCCCCTCTTCCGGTGTAATATAAGCATTTTAATAAGGAACTTTAATGACTTCTAACATTGAACTGGTGAGGTAGCTCTTTTTCCGGCAATTAGGCGAGTTTTAAGCATCGAAAGGTTTGCTCCTGATTGCCTTCGTTTCAGTGGTGAAAACCTGCCCTGTGTAAAGGAAACTATTGAAATCCTAACCAGTAATACAGTAAAGTTCTATTACATTCCCCAACAATCGTCAATTATCAATAAACACGAATAAGCTTCGCTTTTTCCTCTATCTCCCTGTGATTTAAGTATACTATCTGACGCCGCGCGGTTACACCCGCGTGGTTCCCGTTCCCGTAGGAATACGGGAAATACTTAAAGTCTTCCTTAATAAAGGGGCTATGTAACACTGCAAGAATTTTTCAAATCGGACCAATAGTTCCTGAAATTAACGTGTTCAAGCAAACAAACAAAAAACTCTTCAGCTTTATAGTATTAGTATAGATAGATACAGAATACAAATGTAAAGGCACCCTGAAGCGCTACTGATTCCGATTTCAAACTCCAACTAATATACACATTTTGGGTAAAATCAAAAAAAATACTGACGTGAAATTGCCGATCATCATTAGAAGTGGCACTATGAGAAGTGAGCATCGCATTTTTATGTATCTCTCTGTGACTATAGTATACCTACTTTTGGACGCCCGCGTCTTCGTCCGCGTACAATTCAGTTTTTCACAAATCCCGCGGAAACCATGGATTTTTCCGGGATGAAAAAGCCTATGTGTTAATCCAGAGTATAGTTCTATCCTTTCCAAATTTCAGCCAAATCGCTTCAGTAGCCACAGCGTAGAGGAAAAAATATACTTACACACTTACACACACACACAAACTTTCGCTTATATAATATTAGTGTGAAGTGTGATAGAGAGAGATTGATACAAATTCGAAAGAGACTATAAAGCGCTACTGATTCCAATTTCAAACTCCAAGTGTATACAAATTTTGGGTAAAATCAACAAAATTACTGCCGTGAAACGGTTACGGACTACGGTAGACGGTAGTTCCCGAAATAGTGTCTGCTCGGCAAGGGTTAATGGGGGGGATGTCGTTAATTTAGCTCCTTTAAGAGGCGCGCGATATCGCGTCGAGTTACAGCAGTCTTGCGGAACTACCTAGCTGCGGTGAACCGGGCGAGCTTTTAACCTAATTAGAGGGAGGGAAATCACTCTGGACCTTAGTGATTGTGAAAAAAGTGTACCTGCACTATTTGTGAACTTCCAGGGCTGTTTTTTTAATTGACAATGGATACAATAAGGAACTTAAGCTCACTAATAACTATACAAATCATGCTCACGTGAAATGGTGCCTGTATTTCCGCGCTGAGAAATGAGCCAGCCCTTCTGTCACCTAGCCGCGATGAAATGATTATTTTTTGGCACTGCGATTTCATGTCATTATTAACCCATTTTTGGCTCACTGCTGAGCTCGAGTGTCCCCTCAGGTTGAGATCGGTTAGGCTAATAGTCCACCACGCTGGCCCAATGCGGATTGGCAGACTTCAGACACGCAGAGAGTTAAGAAAGTTCTCTGGTATGCAGGTTTCCTCACGATGTTTTCCTCCACCTTTTGGAGACACGTGATATATGTAATTTCTTAAAATGCGAACAACTGAAAAGTTTGAGGTGCATGCCCCGGACCAGACCCAAACCTACACCCCCCGGAATCGGAATTTTGATTATTACTTATTATTCGATACTGACGATGGACTTGATGTGAGGTACATAATAGTACATTATGATATAAGTGCGGTAAGTTGAAAATTACAGCCGAGGCTCGAGCTACAAGCTCGAGCCAAAGGCGAGAGCTATAGTAAGGAAGCAGAGGTTGTAATTATCAAAGCGCACGTATGTCTTACGACGTTTTATAACACATTTACGAGGAAACACACTTTCTAAAAATTAATTTGCATCTTTGCCTGTTTTTCTTGATGATATTTTGATACACTTGTCATTTTTGCACAGATAACGAAGTGCGCACACCAGCGTTTGTTTTTTTACAGACAAATGCACCAAAAACAGCCAGTAATACTAATAAAGTAAATTAATATTTTTGTGTTTCTGTTACATATAAATGGTTGTCATTTATAGTCAAAATTATTAAAATGATATATATAAATGTTTATTTATTATATTTTATCTCACAAAGTTAATTTTTATCATAATATGTTGACTTTTCTGACATAAAAGCTTTTTGCTATTTTTATATTACATTAAAGCACATGTGCATTTTACTTTACATCACGGCACGTGTGCGTAATGAGATACAATATTAAAATTGTTGAAATAACAGATACTTTACGAGCAAATGTGTTATAAAGTAAGTAACTTACCTACTTGCAAATCATTTGAACGCAAAGTTTGCTATGTAAAGAATAAGGAACTAAATAAAATAGAGGAGTAGGTACTTTAAAGAAAATAATAGTGAAGATGTTACGGTTTCAAGGTAATTATAGAGTTTCGCCGGTAAAGGTTAATAAGACGGAGATGCTGTTAATGGCGCGTGCAATATTGCATCGAGTTACAGTAGCCTGGCGTTGTGGCTTGCACAAGATTATTAACTAGAGTAGGCTCTATGAGTAAAATTGTACAAAATGGGAAATTCTTCTTTTTTTAATATGTCCAATATTCCCAGTTCTCCTCTAATTAGAAAAATACTGTGTTAGGAGTACGTACGACTATAGGCCAGCGATCGAGGATTCAACCACCACCTCTACGTGGTAAATCCGACCCCTTTATCACTGAGCTGTTGAGGTTTCTTTCTTCTTCTTTCTCCAATACATGTTCGTAAAGAGACCTCAGGGTAGGCAGTGCATTTTTAAATCTATGAAGTGCATTCCACTGATGTGAAGTACCTGTAGGTATAAGACTTATATATCTGGTATTTGATTTGCTTAAGGGGGTTCTTGGGTTAGATTCTCATTCTTATCGCGTAATTTTATGATCCCAATGCGGATTATCAGACTTTACACACCAAGAGAATTAAGAAAATAATCTGGTATGCTGGTTTTCTAACGATAGTTTTCCATCGCCGTTTGAAACACGTGTTATTTATTTTTTTTAAATGCACACAACCGAAAAGATGCCGGTGCAGGCCGCGGACTGGATGTTCGAATCTAGCATAAAAAAATTCAAAATTGTAGGTTTTATAGGTTACAAAAAACCGTTTCACAAACTTTAAATTGTTGTATGCCAGAAATTACATTTGTTTGCATTTGCATTTGCATGTATTTATTTGACTTACACATTATTTGTACAACACAACATAATAAGAAAAAGACAAATAGGTAATATGATAGAAATAGTATAAACAGAAGCAATAAGTATATAAAAGACGACATTACCGGTACGTAGCGATTTCTTTCAGGCAATCTTAGGGTTAGGAAAATGCGAGAACACGAGAATGCGGGTGGTGTAAATAAAATAAAATACATAATACATTCGTCGTCATCAACCCATATTCGGCTCACTACTGAGCTCGAGTCTCCTCTCAGAATGAGAGGGGTCAGGCCAATAGTCCACCACATTTTGGTATGCAGGTTTCCTCACGATGTTTTCCTTCACCGATTGAGACACGTGATATTTAATTTCTTAAAATGCACACAACTGAAAAGTTGGAGGTGCATGCCCCGGACCGGATTCGAACCCACACCCTCCGGAATCGGAGGCAGAGGTCATATCCACTGGGCTATCACTGCTCATAAATGTATTAAGATAAAACCAAAAAATCGTTCCACACGACTGGGTAAATCAATTCGTGTACCATCTACCAACACAATGATTGCGCAATACATGGCGATAAATTAATTATCCCAATAATAATGAAGTCATTACAATCAGAAAAACATGAAAACGTATGGTCGTCATGCCACCACACGCGAATTGCGAGCCGTGCAATTAAACCTAGACCATAAGCTCGTTGGGTCTCGGTGTTGCCCTTATTTGCACTGCGGCCAGCGCTCTACTTCGAATATCATAATACTGAAAGACAATAGGGATAATGACAGTTTTTTAAATTGTATATAGATCAAGAGTATGCTAATAGTAAAGCAATTTTTTTTTTTTTTTATTCTGTACAAGTTAGCCCTTGACTACAATAATCATCTGATGGTAAGTGATGATGCAATCTAAGATGGAAGCGGGCTATCTTGTTAGGAGGAGGATGAAAAATCCACACCCCTTTCGGTTTTTACACGACATCGTACCGGAACGCTAAATCGCTTGGCGGTACGTCTTTGTCGGTAGGGTGGTAACTAGCCACGGCCAAAGCCTCCCACCAGCCAGACCTGGACCAATTAAGAAAACCTTAACCGGCCCAGCTGGGGATCGAACCCAGGACCTCCGTTTTGTAAATCCACCGCGCATACCACAGCGTTACGGAGGTCGTCAAATTTTCTAAAAGTAACAGGATATCTGCGATCATTACTTTCGGAGCTACAGGGGCTTAAGAGTCAGATTTGCGGCACTGCCGCGGATCCCTGAAAAACGCTTCATACAAAAAGGCACGAACTAGTGACTTATTTATTTTGTTAATATCCAGGCAATCTTTGCTTTGGTATAAATTAGTTAAACTTGACCTTATTTACCCGAATGTATCATAAAAATCAATATATTCAAACCTAGTCATCATCCCCATTAATGTCGTTTTTTAAACACATTTTGTAACCTCTGTATCTATATTCTGTAAAATTATTGTTTAATGTACTATATACATGCTCTAAAATATCAAGCTAAAAACGTGCTATTAAGTATGGTCCATACGAGCATGCTTATCATTAGTTTACATTTGCTAGCAATAAGCATGCTATTTTTAAGTATGTCTTTTAAGCTCAATGCAAACATTCCAATTACACATATTAATTTGTATATGTATATCGCTCTCTGTTTAGAGTATCGTGTTAGACAGTGAGAGATGAAAGTGAAGAGAATACAGAATAGCAATGCTGATCGACTAGCATACTCAATAAGCAAACCTGTTCAGACGCGCTAAAAGCACGCCCCCTCCCACCCGCGCAGCAAGTAGCATGCTCATAAATCGCACGACTGTTGATTCTTGAGCAAGCTCGAAATAAACATGCCCATTATTAGCAAAGTTGCGATACACATGCTAATAAGCAGCAACTGCTCAATAGTAGCATGCATGCTTGTGCTTGAAATGAGCATGTGAAACAGTAGTTTTTAACCGACTTCAAAAAGGAGGCGGTTCTCAATTTGGTCGGTATTTTTTTTTTTTTTATAACATAAAATTGAAAACATTTGAGACTCGAGTATATTTGCGGACATTCGATTACTATTGCCCAGATTATTTTTCCCACCACCCACAACTTTTCACTCAAGCGATTTTTATCAAACATGTCTAAGAACACTCGCGCATAAATCACCTTCAATAAAAAAGAAACTAAATTTTAAATAGCTTCATCCGTTCGGGAGCTATGGTGCCACAGACAGACTGACAGACAGACACGTCAAACTTATAACATTCCTCTTTTTGCGTGGGGGTTAAAAATAAACAATTATATGACAGAAAAAGTATAGTACAGAAGCTATACAAAAGACGGCCTTATCGCTACGTAGCTATTCCAGGCAGGCAGGTTTAGGAAAATGCGAGAAAACGTGAATGGTCTAAATAAAATATATAATACATTATTAACATAATGTTATTATTGATAATAAATATTTTGCTTAAAATTAAACCTGCTCAGACAACTATCGATTTGGATCAATTTGCTTGCAACACGACTGCGACGAATATAAATACTGCAGAGTATGATAAACAAAATCAGCAGGTACATACTTAATTTGTACATACAAGGAATATAATGTAAACGCTATTTTAGGCTAGCGCTTTATCTATACTCTGTGCTTCCGTATCGACATACTCGAAAATCATAACCCTCCATTGGCAGCGGTAAACAAAACAAGATTAAAATATGTTGTACAAAACGGACCGCGTACGTTTTGCGATGGTGCATTTATTGCTAAACCACATCCAAAGTTCGACGCACCGAACGCCACTTGACGCATTGCGGTTACATTGCACCCGCAATTTTTTTTTTAACTTACAAAAAGACGATGTTGCCCAGTCAAATAAACCAAAAAAGGGTTAACCTCTGAATGAAACAAAGGTGCCTCTCTAGTCTCTATTTTAATTCGCTCAGTTGATTTTCTATTACGATTATTAAGTGCATAATATATATTTGATTCATTAAATATTACTTTTATAAAACTTTACATTCTACAACTTTTATAATAATTTGTTAATACGATTCAAAAGAAGACGAACGAAACGAAGAAAAATACTTATCAGCAAACATAATATTAAACGAATCATCAGAAATTAATAAAACAAAGAGCCCTAATGACAAGAAATATAAAAACGAAGAGACAATTATTTCCAAAGAACTAATATTTTTGCAACAATGGGGATGATGACTAGGTTTGAATATATTGATTTTTATGATATATTCGGGTAAATAAGGTCAATTTTAACTAAAATTATATAATTAATAAATGAACTATAAACATAAACGCACAAATAACAAAGATATTAGTAATTTTGTTTGAACGCACATACAAATCTAACGATCATTACATTACCTACGACGTCATTAGTTCGTACCATTTTGTATGGGGCGCTTTTCAGGGATCCGCGGCAGCGCCGCAAATCTGACTCGAAAGTAATGTTCGTAGATACCCTGTTCCTTTTACAAAATTGCTTTACTATTAGCATACTCTTAATTTATATACAAATTAAAAAACAGTCATCATCCCTATTGAATATGCTCTAAATGACGAAAATATTTACACCTAAAGTTGCATTTTACACAAATATACAGGTTATATATAATGGCTGTCGTCTAACGCTAACAAAATACGTTACAAGCTTTATTTTTAGTTTGTCTATGTTTTATTTTCACCGGCAAATAGGGCGTTTCGTGTTGTTCTCTACCATCCCAGTTTTCAAGTCCGCCTTCGTTGAGAAAACGTGTCAAGTGTACTCGTAATATTGTGAAAAACGTCAGACCTAGACTTTGCATTGCCACAAATCAAAAAATAGGTACGACGCTATACGATGGAGAGAACGTGGGATCAGTGGCGTGAACGAGGTTTTTAACTAGGGTATGCATTATAAGTACAAATCAAACAATCAAATTGCTAATCTAAAGCTGCTGTTACACATGCTCATTTTAAAGCACGAAAGCATACTACTATTGAGCAGTTTTTTATTAGTGGTTGATTTTCCGAAACAAATAAATAAATATCAAATTTAATATAAACAATATTAATTTCGTATACATGGAATAAGGGTCCGAAAAATATCGATATATCAATTAATAAAAGTCAAGGATTTCTTAAGAAACTTAATTTTAATATCATGTATGTTTTTTCACACCCGCAGTCTTTCCCCCCGTCGCCCACATATCATGAGAGTGTCATCAACGAACTCGCTAAACTATACGTATTAACTCTTTGTGTTTTTCTCATTCCTTCCGTATAGAGTTGAATTTTGAATTAATGTTGAAGAACTTTTGACGAAGTTTTGCAGAAACGCAAACGTAATCAAGTTTCACCAAATACCTGCCTGGTTAATATAGACGAAGCTGGTTTTATGACTAACTTACTCTTATGAACATATTGACTGTGACTCGAATGTTAACTTTTCAAATAGGTATTTTTCATTTTGGGCCGGTTTCACCACCTCTTTCTTGGCTGAGTTAATTGTGGGCTCTTCTCGAACCAAGGAACCCTCGTAACTTTAATTTTAAGTTTTCGACTATTATTACCACCATTAGATTAAATTAAATTATGACATAATCCTGACCTTTCAAAAGTGCTTGTAAACTAAGCAATGAAATGAATTTTCCATTTGAATTTGAATATATCTAATGACAAAGATATCTTATCAGTAAATGGCGAAACTAGCACTTAGTATATTTAAACTGAAACTAAAGTCAGAAAAAACAATCCTTTAATTTTTAAGCTACTTAGTATACTCAATCAATATTATAACACTACTAATAAAACTTAAATTAAAAAAAAAAGACAAGTGAGAGTCGGACTCGTGCATGAAGAGTTCCGTACAATTTATAAAAACGGCATATTAATCACGTTTATTGTATGGGAGCCCGTAAAATATTTATTTTATTCTGTTTTTTAGTATTTGTTGTGATAGCGGCAACATATATATTGATACTGCCTGGTGACAGGTGGACGGACGGACTGCGAAGTCTTAGTAAGTAATAGGTACCCGTTTTATCCTTTAGGTACGGTACCCTAAAATAAGTAAAAAAATAAAGCATATAATACCTAATTCAATTGTTGGCTTATAAACAAATAATTTAAATAACTAGAATTAGGTACATATGAATCAATTTTAGGTATTTTTAAACTTAAGGAAATATAAATAATTATGTATACTTCTAATAACATCTTGATCATATACAGAGTCTAGTCTAATAAAGGCATATAATTGTACAAAAAACCCATAAAGCATAAAGTATCGTTTTCGTTTTACATCACCTATATAAATAACTAATGTATAGGTGCTCCTAATAACATCTTGATCATCACTGATCAACGAACTGAACAATGAGTTTTTTGTACATTGAGCCTTTATGGGACTAGACCCATAAAGGCTCAATGTACAAAAAACTATAACCCATAAAGCCGTATCGTTTCCGTTTTACATCCCTTGAATAAAAATACGTCACTTTAACTCTTTGCCAACTTAATTTTCGAGTGCCGTATGTATATTTCCTCAAGGAAGTAGGACAAGCTATCGATCTTGGTTAGGTTATTCTGCGCCGAGGCTCGGAGCCACTTAATCTGAGATGTTGCACTTGCTGAGATAATTTCACGCCAGCCGACGTTACGATGGCATGTCGGTTTGATATCAAATCAATTTCATACCTAAGCTTCGGTTGCGAACTATTCGTTCCTATCGTGTTACGTCTTTCTCGTTGGGAATTTTGGTAGGCTTGTTCTATTGAATGTTGTCCTATCTTACAATGCTATGTTGTATGTCCTATTCAGTACTGACATTTACTGACATTTTAATTAGGCGATATGTACTTTGACAGTATACCTGTATTAGGCATTTGTGTTGATATTTATCATTTTGAACTTTATATAGGTAAGCGTCTAATACTTCTTACTCGGGTACTTCTACCTAGGTAAACAGATTTATTTCAGCAATGATAGAAATATGGCAGAAGTAGACCGGAGAGTGGCGATAAGCTGGAACAAATACTGGGCTCGTAAAGAGATATTTAAATCACAGCTCCCGCTAACATCTAAAAAGATAGTTATGGATTCGGAAATACTACCTTGTCTCATTTATGGTTGTCAAACCTGGACGTTTGATGTTAAAACAAGAAGAAAAATCCAGACTACTCAGAGAAGAATGGAAAGAAGTTGTTTAGGCATAAAAATATAAAGTTAAAAGACCGGGTAACAAATGAGGACAACCTTAATAATACGCAGGTAACAGAACGCTTTAACTTACTGTCTCAAAAGGAAATGGCAATGGACAGGTCACCAGAACCGAATGAATGCTGAAATGGGCTGGTCCAACAGGCACAAGGACGAGAGGCCGCCCAGCTGCTAGATGGGCAGATGAAATAGAGGCGACAGCGGGAGTCAAATGCAAGCTGCAGCTAAAGACAAGAAAAGGTGGAAAACATTGGAGAAGACTTTTACTCTCAGGGGGTCCATATAAAAAACTTTAATTAAAAAGAAACAAAAATTTTGTAAATATTAAATTTAGATAAACAACTTTATTTTTTATACATGTAATTTAAGATTATGTATTAGTTTTTAGGTTTATATGGAATAAAATAAAGATTTATTATTATTATTTATTATAGGTAAGCGTCAAAGAGTTTTCTTATAAGTTACGGAATCCTAAAAATAATTTAGAGCTAAGAAAAACACGCTAAGAATGGAGATTTGATGTTAATTAAAGTTAACAAAGAAACGCACTCACATTCGTCGAAACGTCACTTTACATCGTCAAGTGAGAATAACACTTGACGATGTAAAATGTAAGACAAGGAAGTCGTAAGTGATTAATTTTTCACGTTTATTTTTTCACCTAAGTAGGACACGCGATCGATATTGGTTAGGTTATTCTAGTTTTATGTCGAGAGCTGGTAGACATTTTGGGTAGGTGTTTGAGGCAAGGTAAAAACTTGACTTGTACCTCTCGAATTACTATACTATTATAACACAGTACATTCCCCACACCATTAGCTACTCCAGTTAAAGTAATGTGGGGCTTATTTTTTTACAAAAATATCGTTGAGGATTCAAGTGCGTCCTATGTCTACATTGAAGGTTTGTTTTATTCCTTCAACTAGTTATACAAATTAAGCCTAATCATAGTGACAAAAAAAAACAGATTATCTCAAGGATTTTTGTAAAAAATAAATACTCATAAATCCCCAGTTAGGCCTTTATATCAGAGTTAGGAGATGTACAGGACAAGTTTTCAGCTTGCTACAGCTACTCAAAAATGTCTACTAGCTCTCAGACTATTAGGGACGGGAGTTGTTTAATCTTTGATGGTGAACTTGTCAAGATAATTTCACGCCAAAGGATGCGATATTTTGCATAACAGTTTACATAAAGTACATACTTATTTTATACAAAAATACACTGGTTATCATAATTATTTTAAAAACTAAAAAAATAAACAACAAAAAGAAATACAGTATGTATTAAAAAACAACGAACAGCAAAAAGAAAAAAAGATCACTAGCGGGAAGTAAAACATATTACATAAAATTATTGTATGAGTGTACTGTTACTGCGATGTGCTTGATACTGTTACTGTTACTGTTACTGTTACAGGTTGTGTCAAATAAGTATCCTTTCAGCTTCCGTTTTTTGCATAAAAATACCAAGATTATCTCAAGGATATTTGTAAAGAATAAAAATTGAAAATCCAAAAATCCCCAGTCAGGCCTCTATATCTGAGTTAGGAGAGGTACAGGACAAGTTTTCAGCTTGCTCAAATGCTATTCAAAAATATCTACCAGCTCTCAGACTATTGAGGTCGGGAGTTATTTAATCTTTGATGGTGAACTTGTCAAGATAATTTCACGCCAAAGGATGCGATATTTAGTACTATCGATAACAGTTTAGTATCGATACTATTTACCTATATAGTAGGTATATACCTACACAATTTCAGAAAGGTGATTTTCCTTAAGGCAGATTTATGTAAAGTAGAGTTAGTTTTTTTAGTTATGAACAGTTATTTATTTTAGTTATTAATAGCCTTCTACATGAATAAGCCTCCCTCCTTATAGGGGAGGTGATAAGAAACTTAAACCTACCACGTTGCAACAATACGGGTTGGCTTAGGCTGATAGTATTAAACTCTTAACGATCATTATCAGATACTAGCTGACGCCGCGCGGTTTCACCCCATATAAATATATTTACTGTCCATTCTAATAAAGGACTCAAAAGTGATTACAAATATAAGAAAACTAATGTCGAACAAAGGATATGATTCACCACACTTGTCAGGACAACTTAATTAACAAATCAAACTGTAACCAAAATAAGACCCTAGAATGGCAGAGAATGACCTTGAGTGGAGTCACGCACTTGTGAACGATGTGTGGAGGGTTAAAGGATCCTTTGACTGTTAACAAACACTTTTCCACTCAAGTCACTCTCCCCGCCTATCCCAAGTAACCCATAAAGAATTACACAATAAGAGATGTGGACGGCTCGAACGCCACGAGCACGCTGAAGCCGTCCGTACCGCAAGTCGTTGCTACGCGGCGATAACATTTCGCTTATAAAATAAATGATATAATCAACTTGTGCACAGTATACACAGTAGTAAACATTTTTAATATACTAGACCTGTGCCCTTGGCAACATCGTGTTTGCTACTAATTGTTTCAATGTCTCAAGGACTACTGAAATAGACATTGAAATTATCTGTCTCAAGGTTTTATTTATCGTATGTTACAAGTAAGAGGTAATTTGATTTAAGAAAACAGTGCCTTTATTATATTACATTACAATTTACAGACATTTTATTCTTCAAATCTCAGATAAATAAGACAGTGCTTATTTTAAAGCTGAAAATTACATTGTTCAATGGTACACACATTTCTTACTTTAAGGTTATATACGGTGCGCTACTGTGTAATGCAGTTTATATATAAATAAGATTGCAGTTTTCCTAAATTAAATAAACAATTTTCAGAGAAAACTGCAGAAAAACCAAAATTTTTCAGATTATACGATATAGAATTATATATACATAGAGCCTCAATAGCTCAACGGTATTAGCAATCGGACTCATCACCGAGGGGTGGTGGTTCGATCCCCGGCCCGTTGGTTTATTGTCGTACCCACTCCTAGCACAGTCTTTCTCGACTAGTTGGAGGGGAATGGGAATATTGGTCATATTTAAAAAAAAAAGGTATGACAAATATTAAAAAAAAAGAATGTCATTGGACTGCAATCCCGTACGATGGTAAATAAATGCAGTTTATGGTGGTACTTGCCTGGAAGGTGCCTTTCGATACTTAGCCATATTATCAAGTGGGTACTGGGTGGGTACAATGTGGGTTTCTTTATAAATACCCACATTAAGCATGAAAGCTTACCACTGGATCGGCAGGGCAAGTTACTCCTATATCTAAGGAATAAAATTTTCGTGTCGTGATGTTTGTAACCCAATTCCTCCGAAACGGTTAGACCGATTTTTATGAAATTTTGTGTGCATATCGAATAGGTCCGAGGATCGACAAAATATCTATTTTTCGCTAAGGATGTTTGCCGGGTTATCTAGTAGTCCCTATAAAAGTCTCCGAAATAAGCAGATATTCTTGTTTTTGAACTTCGTTTAAAATTCTCTGCATTATAAATAAATCGTTGCCGCAACAAACTTCGCACAAAATATAAAGCAATTTCAAAAAGTACACACGGTTTATTTCAGCGGCTCGACTTTTTCTCAAGACGCCGCTCCGAGCCGGCAGAACACGTGTCTTGCGTTTTTTGATATCCAAGGAATTTAGCTCGCTCTCCGTTGACCATTTATTCCTCTGTGACAAAATAACAAAACGGCATTATTTGTAGCTGGGAAAGAAACAGATTTTTACAGGCGCTTTCACAGTGTTCATTTTTTTTTAATTTACCTACGACTTTACACTGATTCAATCAGTTGATACAATTAAGAGCGCGCAACGCGTCGGTACGATATGGATAAAATTCGAAGCGCGAACAAGACGCCGAATTATGACTTTCACGTGAGTGAAAAGCACGAAGCGATTGACGCGCGACGCAAATTTTATGACGTGAGCGCCAAAACCATTTTTACCTAATTGCAAGTAAATTAAACAACATAACGAATAACAAAATGGCCATGTTCAAGATATATACCTAATTTTCTATACAAACCAAAAATTTAAGAAAATAAGTTTGCTTTTCCTGAGATTGAAAGCAAAATGTGAGCAAAACATGTATTTTTCAAAAAAATAAACTATCGAGAAAAGTTTTACAAATTGTGTATTTTGAATAGTCATAACGAAGCTAACACTTTGAAATATCATTTACCCAAATATCAGGCTCCTAAATTTTCCAGAATCTGAGATCCAGAACTATTTGTAACCACCAAATTACATATTGCACACTCTTAATGAGCGAAGAAGAACTTATCTTCATATATTTGAATGTCTACAGAAACACTTAGATAGTCATAATTTGTCTCTTACCATTTCAAAGTCGTCGATATTCAAGCATGAGGAATTTGATTCTCTCTTAGCCTCAGACCAATTATAGAAGGACCTGTATCGCACTCATAGTCACGAACAAAATTGTCTGTCATTTTCTGAGGAAAACTAGCGTAGATTTGGCATATATCTTATACTAAACTAGAAGTTTTTGTCCGTTTTTTACACAATTCAATTACACAAAAAGGTATTTTTACGGAGCTCTTTAACCGACGAACACGATTACAACTATTTAACATCGATTCTATAGAGACAGTTTTTATAATCGCATTAGATCGTTGATCATATACTTTGACAGAAAAGTAACGTCTAGAGAGGCAGGTCCTATACAATAATTGGTCTGAGCTCTTAGCTGACCATTTATTCTTTTGTGACAACATAACAAAACTGGCATTTTGTAGCTGGGAAAGGAACAGATTTTCACATTTTTCTACAGCCGCTTTCTAACTTAACTTTATTTATTTAATCTTGACTTGACGGTTACTTTGACTTGACTTGAAGGTTGAAGACACAAATATGCGTGGTAGGTCACCAATGCACTGAATTATTAGTAGGTAGTCCGTGCGCTGGACTAATCAGATAAAAACCACTCTCAATGGCTCTCTTCACGAATGTGGTAGAATACTTGTAGCTTTTGACGGCCTCTGTGGCGCAGTGGTATGCGCGGTGAATTTACAAGACGGAAACCTAGGTTCGATCTCCGGCTGGGCCGATTGAAGTTTCTTAATTTGTCCAGGTCTGGCTGGTGGGAGGCTTCGACCGTGGCTAGTTACTACCCTACCGACAAAGACGTACCGCCAAGCGATTTAGCGTTCCGGTACGATGTCGTGTAGAAACCGAAAGGAGTGTGGATTTCATCCTACTCTTAACAAGTTAGCCCGCTTCCATCTTAGATTGCATCATCACTTACTATCAGATGGGATTGTAGTCAAGGGCTAACTTGTAGAGAATAAAAAAAAACAAAAAGCTACAGTACGGGAGGAATGGCGACGTATTATCACAAAGCTGGCCACCACTCTTATAGTGACGACCACGATCACATACAAGCATTTTCCTAATACTTTACATTGTCAATTAATATTATTGTGATTTTTATACTTAATTGATAAGTATTTTATTTTCCATTTTCTTACCAAATTCGATAAAGTATGTTGTTTCCAATGTTAACTAATTTATTGCCGCCACGCGTTTCGTGGGGTTGAGTAATAATAATAAGTAATAATCAGTGTAATCGTGTTAAAATACATTCCAATTAAAGATTTGTATTCAAAGTTATTTCGAATAAGTTCACCGTCTATTTTACTGTGCCCTTAGTACGCAACACAACTTAGTACGAACCTCGTAAATGACGATTGCGAGTATCGAAACATATAAATCTGAAGCAATTTTCATTTAATTTTTGCTTTGGATCAATTGATATTATAAACACAGTATAATAATAATAATAATAATAAATCCTTTTTATTAATCATTTTTCAACATTCTTACAAAATATAAACATTAACATTAACATTATAAACACAGTATACCATAATAACAACATTATAAACACAGTATACCATTAAAATTATTATAAATGCGAATAAGAATTTCTTTCTATTACGCCTGAAAAAGTCGTTATTCACGTCGAACTGATGTTCATAAGAAAACCATCAAATATCAATACAATATCAATTCGCAGGACAATTTGGTATTATATATTTGTCGATATTACTCAGGTCTGCTGCAGTTTTATTGACAAAAATGTGTATAGCGTTCTAGTATTTCAATATTATTCCATGCAGGTAAATAAACAACACTACATCAAAATAAGCGTGATATCTTGTATCGCCATTTATAACTAAACTAAACAACACTAACTTTAGCCTCAATAGCTCTATGCTCAAGCAAATCCGAGTAATCTAGAGTTCGATCACTAACCTTTGGTCTTATGAAGTACCCACGCCTTATATAGGTTTTCCTCTTATTTTGAAATATTCAAGTTTCTTTTTAATTTTAATACGAACATATCTTATTATATAATGATTTATTTATTTTGCTATAATCCGCGAAAATTCGGCGAACCCATGCGACAACGTCACCCAGGTCCGACAAAATACTCTCTACGTACGTTTCACCCCGAAACCGGAGCATCCTCAGGAGATGTTGACTCTACAACGTGCAATTGCAAAAACTTTGCAATTTATTGGACCTGGGTTCGCCGCTTTTTTCGCGGATGATAGCAAAATAAATAAATCATTATATAATCATGATGAACTTCCGCAAAGTAACGCCTGCTTCTATCCAATACGAACATATCTTTATGTGATAGGCCAAGCAGTAACTTGTCGTTGTTGATGTAATGTTGTGATTATTTATTTACTCTCATTTATTTAAAATTTCTCTTTTTTAATTTTTAACAAAGTTAAAATAAATATAAAATTACAAAACACTATTAAAAATTTATAAAAAAAATTCCACCCTCCCCGCTGCGGGACATTTTCCATTTCGTTGTGATTATTATTGTTTTTTACTGTATAACGTCTTCTTATATATTTTAAGCTTTATGCATTGTCACAATATAGTACTCTCTTAATTTAATTATATTAAAGGAGTTCTTATTATAATGTCGATCTTATTATTTTTTTAATGCTGTATACATTTGTAAGTGTCTGGTCACACCGTCTGCAATTATTGTATATTATTGTATTTTGTATATTCTGTGTACTGTCTGTTGGTGTTTCAGAAAATAAATACATAATTAATAATCATTAGAAATTTAATTACTTGTGGATAGAGATTGTATATGTAAACCATTTGTTTTTAAATTTACTTCAAGTTTTGTAAGTTATATTATTGTACACAACTGTTTTCAAACCCACATAAATAAAATAAAAATAAAAAGGAAAACTTCGGCTCTCGAAACCATCTGTCGAGTCGTGCGACCTCGTACTTAGGGCGTTGAATACACGCAAGCCGCGAGGGGTGTATTCTATAGGGGGTAGGCGCGCCCGTTATTTATAATTTATACCCTCAATTAATACGTCTCGTTGATTATTCGATCTTTGACGTTATTACTAACAATTTAATTCGAATGATCTACTAGGAACTAGCGCTAAAAAACAAAAAATCCCCTTGCTTCATTTAGCTTGGTCCGTATCAGCATCATCATTATTAACCCATATTCGGCTCACTGCTGAGCACGAGTCTCATCAGAGACTGGCAGACTTCACACACGTAGAGAATTAAGAAAATTCTCAGGTATGCAGGTACCATGTTTTTCCTTCTCCGTTCGAGACACGTGATATAGAAATTCTTAAATTGCACATAACTGAAAAGTTGGAGGTGCATGAATTGAAGGCCTCCGGATTGAAGGCCAAGGTCATATCTACTAGGCTATCACGTCCTATTATCATTAGCATCTGATAATGATCGTTATCGAGTCAAACATGGACATATAAGCCTGCCAATTCGCATTGAAGCAGCGTGGTTCTATATGAAGCTGATAATGAATACCTTTTTCTACAACAAAACCTAAAATAACAAGTTTCAAGGAATGATTTACTTAGAAACATCATAAAAGCGTAAATTTAAAGTCTCTACCTCTATTAAAAGTCCTTTAAGTATTACAAACGAGAAGTTATTCCGAACGATTTTATTAAATTTCTGTAAGATAGAGATTTCTCGAAGTTTTTTATTGGTCTATTAATGTTCAGCTGAAGATGTGATATGTCTTCAAACTTTACACTCGAATATACCAGTCATAATATTAGGACGAATTACGAGATCGTAACTTTAATTGTAGTGTAGGGTACCGTAGTCAACAAGTAACCTATATAGTTTCGCCGTGTCTGTTTGTCCGTCTGTCTGTGTAATATGTAATTTAGCAAAAGAATTAACATTTTAAACATGCCAAAGAAGTCGAAAATAAAATTATGAAAAATATTTTTAGGAACATACTAGTAGACGCCGCGCGGTTTCACCCGCTTGGTTCCCGTTCCCGTAGCAATACAGAGATAAAATATAGTCTATGGCCTTCCTCGATAAATGAGCTATCTAACAATGAAATAATTTTTCAAATCGGACCAGTAGTTCCAGAGATTAGCGCGTTCAACCCAACAAACAAACAAACTCTTCAGCTTTATAATATTAGTATAGATTTATGTTAAATATTTCTACATTAGCGTAGTTATTAAAACATTCAATAAATTAAAACTGTGACATAAAAATTACGATACACAAGAATCGGTCAGTTATTATAAGATTTAAGTAAAATTTTCTTTAATTGCTTTAGGAAAATTGTAATATTTAAAGATACTATACCTTTACATACATATAACGTATGAAAAAGTACACTTTGTGCCATATACTCCAAAAATTTTTACCCAAAAACCTGCAGCACTTAGTATCATTACTGATATCCGTGTTTGTTAGCTAAACATGCCAAGAAAATATTTATTCGATAGGTGTTCCGTAGAGGAAGTTTCTCATAGATTTACGCATAGAGTGCATTCGAGTTGTGCACCATAAAATGTTTATTTTATTGATTTTCACACGACCCTACTATACAATGCATCTCCCGGTACACTACCGGGTCAGAGTTACTTCGACGAAGTTCTAAATTCATCGAATTAAATTGCCGGGGAGCAACTTTGCCGTATTAATAATAATGAAAATGCCCAAACACCCCTAGTGCTTGAAAAAACGTTTTTATTTCGATAAAGTTCCGCTCTCGTTTTACGTGCTGCGGGAGTTAGAACTTTGTGTTAGTAGCTTCTTTTTATTTTGATATCGGTTTCGTTGTGCATTCTATTTGATTTAGTAACGATTGATTAGTTTTATTATGCGTGAAAATTAAAATGTCAGTTAACTCGTGCTAATGTTTAGTTTTAATGAATATTTGTTCAGTAAGACGACTTTATAGTCTCCATAGTTTTATTATTTTATGATTGGAAGCAAAAATTGGCACCAAAATAAAAACCTTTTTAAGTTTAACTTAATGACACCCCGCTGAGATATATCTACGAATGAAATTTTAATTGGTCTCCCGAAAAAATGTAAGCATTTCAAAAAGTTTCTCGTTACTTTTAATTCGACCCTGTAATTATCTGAATCCGACCCGGCGGCGAGTTGTATTTTTTCCTGAAAGAGGGGAATTAATAGGAGATTTCGCAACGCATCGGCTTCGGTTCCCTACAGTAACAATCAGTTTCGTAATCACAACCTTACGACTCGTCGAACGCCCCCGAGATGTCGCTAACAACATTTTAATAGGCCACCCGATAAACAAAACCCTGGTATGCGCTCAGCGGTGGGGGGCCTTTAAGTTTAATTGCAGGTTTAGGATATGCAGTTTTTTAACACGATTATGACGTCGCAGGGTCGTGGATTGGGGCGAGGACTGAGGGGCTGCGTCACGTGCGAGGTCCGCACTCCGCCGACGCATGCGAGACCGCGGGGCGCCGGCGGCGCAGGCGCGCACGACCCCCCGGCCTCCTTCCGTCAGTCAGCCGCCGGCCAACACGCGCCCCGCTTGTCTGTCGCGCGACCGCGGAGCTGTGTCGCGAGTGTCCCAACTCCAAGTGATGACGACTTGTGACTAGTGCAATGTTCGTGCTACGCTTAGCCGTCGTCGCGGCTACGCTCGCCGCCGCCGCCGCCGCCTGGCAGGAGAACGTCAGGCCCAAGGTCTTCGCGCAATTAGGTTAGTGACACCCGTGGCCATGCCGTCAGATGTTGGCTGACAAGTGCTTGTAACCTCCCGACTCGACGACGAGCTTTAGTTGGAAGCTCGTGTTTATTTTGATCGATGACATTGACACCACGCGTTGGAAAACATTACAGTGTTTATGTTTGTAGTCATGAACTGTTGTAATGAGTGTACCTAATCAGTCTGAATTGAAAGAGATATTAGATCTTATTGATTACAATAATAATACAGTTTACTAACTCTATTTCTGATTTGAATCTGAATATTGAGATTTGTCAGTCAGAAAACCTAATCGTTAACCTTAACTTAACCGTTAATTAAAATACATTATGCTATCCCGACATGTCCACGTGATTTCAATTAACGTCTATTATGAAGGCACGAGAGTTAAATTAGTAATGTTATGCTGGTCCAATGCAATATCCATTGTATAACCAAACGAACGGATATTAAGAAAACAATTTACAATAACAAACAGCGGCCAAGTTATTTCGAATTCCATAACGTTAGGCCCGAATAATAATAGCGTCGCCGAAATTGCGCCTTGTGGCACTCCAATAACGAGTCGCAGTCACGCAATAGTTTATCCTATGGGAATAAAGGCAGAGTGCACAACAAAATAGAGGCATTGTTTTATTGTGCAGTCTGCAATGCGGGGGACGGCCACGTGGCTCTCATTAGTGCAGCACAAAGCGAGGCAGTTTGTCCTCAGTTTTGCAATGTTATGCCCGGATTAGCGATGCAATATTTAACGGACTGTACAAAACTTTGTCTAACTTTTGCGTTTGATGAGAATGCGTTGTATCGTTTGTGTAGACTGCACTCACTGCTGAATGAGAAAGTTTGCCGGCCGGTTAGTAGCCGGTTATTTATGGCAAGAACGCATTGCGAATGTTTGCAATGGAAAAGTTGCTCATTGAAATCATAGAGACCATGATTTATCATACCTTTGTAATAAATAAGAGCATGTCGGGAGTAATTTTTTATGATTCTAAGGACGTTTGATAATTTTACGTATAACACACAACAATAATCCCGGATTGCCAAATTATCACATTATTATAATAACCATAAATTACGCAGCAACTTATTCTTAAAACTTGAAGTTTATATCCTTTATTGAAAAATTTACAAGCCACTATAAAAGCTCGCTTTACAAAATAAATAATTTTCGAAATAATTGTAGTTCAAATTTATGGAATAAAAGTATATAACTTTTATACATAGTTGTTTTAAATAGCGACTTAATCAAAAGCTTCTTTGAATTTTAAAAACTATCTTACTAACGCTAACTAAGTTATCCTTTGAACATGTTTATCATTACTATTTACAGTTGGTGGCGTTACATTGCCTTATCCTACACAATGATATTACTGTTGTCTGTACAAGCATCAATTAAAGATGTCTAAACTGGTATCAATGACGTCACTGGTCTAGACAGTACAGTTGGGTCCGACGCATATCCGTCCATTGTATCCGGTAGTTTTGTTTGCCTTTGGAATTCAATATTAATGGTTCCATTATCAATTTAACATTGCAAATAATTGTACAACGGTTGCAAAGTGTTGCAAAATTTAGGTATATAGATTTTACAGAATATTATCTTGGTGTGTTAACTGAGTGACCATTTTGTTACGAGTTCAAGTGATAGAGGCGCTAGGGTAATGCCCAAGTTTTAGAGATATTGACGTAATCAAAGTTTAATGTAGTGTAAATTGTGATATCATTCAGGTAGTGTCTTTATATAGATAATAGATTCATAATAGATGAATTATTAAAACAAAGATTTAAATTTTCGACTACATTAACATCTAGTAAATGTATAATATAATAATGTTCGTAAAAATCGGACAGTGTAATTGTTTTTGTAGAGCATTTGAAATATCAATACTTTGATTTTAAATGACCTGTAAATTAAATGTTTCTATACATTACACGTTTACAATGTACACAAACATGATATATCGAATTATTAGTTTAAACATAATAGTTTAATTACTAAGTTAATTACGTTTATCAACACAAAGCCCTTCATTAAAGTGCTCTCAAATGACAATTATGATACTGTAACGTAACTAGGTAAATTAATTGCAATTGAAAGTCAATAAGCCTAAATGAAGTAAGCAGAGATGACGGACCAAGTTAATTACACCGCCATAGTTGTTTGATGTTACGGACCGAGAGCCTGTATAAGCCAGACTTACCTCATTCTATTCACACTTTTTGAAAGAAATAAATAAAGGAAGAAGAAAGAAAAAACATTTATTTCAAAAATTGTGCCACTATTAACCTTAACCGTAGTGCCTGATAACCAGACCACTTAGGCAAGTCAAAAGTAGACTAAGCATCAGAACACCACATGTAATATTTGGCACAACATTGAAAAATGATCTCGCTTAACATTGTGCTGCATGCTCCAAGGAAATATTGGACGTACAGCCCTGATTTTCAGCTGACCCTTCGAAAAACACCGTTAAAGATCAAGCTTTAGGTCTCTAGCTAAGCTAAGGGTTCAGTGTTAAAAATTACGTTTTAAATTTGGACTAATGAAAATCTGCTGGACTAATCACTTATTTAAGTCTATTAGCTACCTAATAAAATTAACATCAAATCTATACTAATATTATAAAGCTGAAGAGTTTGTTTGTTTGTTTGGTTGAACGCGCTAATCTCAGGAACTACTAGTCAATAAATATTACCGAAAGCCCATTGTTAACGAAAATCACAATGTCAAACACACTGGTTAGTAATTTTGAGTAAGCAATAAATTAATAGTGAATACGAAATGTCTTGATTAAAGAAACATTAACAATAGCTATAGTTTGATTTTTTTGTATATCCACTAAAAACACTCACAGTTAGAGAACAGACCAGCAGGGCCCTTGCAACCTGATATTTATCAAAGCCACTATGATAAAAAGTTAATAATCGGCTACCGCACAGTTACTTCTAATGGCTGAAGAGTTTTCAGTCTTTATAAAATGTGGTTAGTCTGGCTATTGCAAGCTTTCGTTCTATTAGGTTCGGACAGACGTAGTGTTCGTGTCAACACCTCTCACGTAATGTGATCCACCAATTCAAACCAGAGAGTTCACGCTGACCGCAAACCGTGGTTTAATATACGCACGATCAAAGGTCTCTATGGAGATCGGGAGATAAAACTTCTGCCTTTATTACATCGTTACTTTCATACTCGCATATTCGATTTCAGATGTTTCCAATAACTGGTTTTAAATTTGCTCATTTTATTATCTGAACATTTTTCTCTTAAAAGTATAACTTTTATTTCATTTTGTCATTCTACGTCCGAAAGTAGGTTTGAATTTGGATAGTTGACAACACTAACGCTTTTGGAAAATCCGCACAGTATAAACATGTTAAATTAATTAGTGTGGTTTCTGTACCGGAAACTGTACTGTAGTGGAGGTTTGAGAAACAAAACCCTTATTAGTTATAAACCATTGCTTACCTCTCACAGACAGATGATAATCTAAAAACATGTTTCTGCTTTGTTGACAGTCTTTCAGTTACACAAACAAACGTACTGTCTGTACACCTTACTAATACAACCAAAGAGAACCCGTCTTTCGAAAATAGAAGCTTTTTAACTTCTTTAATGTTAAAATTCGAGATTGTCACATAACTCCTCTTTTACAGCTGGATTTATTTGAATGATATGTTGTGTGTAGGTAAAAATATTTCAGTTATTCCTTAGATAGTTTGAAAATAAAATTAATAGATGGCGTTGTTATTATGATTTTCTTTGTTAATGTCAGTACGAAGTCTGTCCGATCCGGTAGTGTTTAATATAGTGTGTTATGCTATATTATGATAATGTATACTGAAGTGGTAACCGATATTAGCTGCATACTGAATACATAATTGAGTAGGCACTTTAGTTTTCGAAGCACATAATTAAGAAGGACGTTAATTGGTTATCCAAAATGCAAGAAGCTAGTCTAGACGTGCCAATATTTGTAACTACAAAATATAACCCACAAATAAATAATTTTCGCTCAAGACAATACTCAAGAGCATTGAATGCAAAGCACATAAATTTTCAGTTGACACACAGAATTTACTTTTTTGGTTTATATTTTAAGCTAATCGACTTCCTGCGGTTTCAACCGCGTAATTTTCGTTCCCATGTGATTAAGAGTATAAAATATAACCTATTTTAAACTATCGTGAGTGTTATTCATATTAATTGATTATGAAAAACGGCTAAAACTCACGTGAACCAGCTCATGACTCCTTAGACATAGCCCCGTATGGGTTAGAAACTAGTCGGGCATACTCCGACCTTATATCACGTGAGTTTTAGCCGTGTTTCATAATCAATAAATATTACCTCGTTCATCAAGCATACTTTAGGATTCTAATGGTGGAAAATTTTTTTAATCAGCGCAGTAGTTTCAGAGCTAAAGTCAATGCAAACGAACAAACACACTATCAAATTTTTATAATATTAGTACAGATAAATAAATTAAACAAGTAGATTCTGTTTATTATGAACTCATAATAAAAATGTGAGCTAACTAGACCTCGACAATTTTATTATAAGCTATAAAGAGTCCTACAAAAAAAAATATATAACGTTTTCGAATTAAAAAAAACTACAATATAACCTAGTTACGACCGCTTGGCTTAGTAGATAGTGGTTGCAATCTAACTAACCTAATTTGTGGGTAACCGTACTGCATTTTGTCCGCAGACGAATGATATAGTTATTATTCTCAAAGTACATCACGAGGGAATTGGTTCAATTTGAGCAAATTGTATACAAAATGTGAAACTAGAACTGCACATGCACTATGGGAATGCAATAATTCTCAAAGTTCTTCAAAGGAAATGGAGGAGCGTTGTAACTGTTTCAAATGTGATAAAATCTAACGCATTGTGAAACTATATCGAACTATAATTGTGTACTTTATTGTTGTTGTGGAGTGCATTTATTGGGACCGGTTCTTGAAGTGTGGGCAGAGATAAGTTGAACTTAATGCTGACCGGATTTCTCTTGGTTACTGGTTAAAGTGTGAGTCATTAAAATCCAAGATTGAGATAGGTTAGTATCGTTGCATTATCTAATAAGACGGCTAAGCAAATTGTGTAGTAAAAGATTTTAATATTTTGAGTCATAATATGAAAGATTTGGCATCGCCCAGCAAATGGTTCCGTATGTAATTGTGCATTTATTGTTGGGACCGGTTCATGAAGTGTGGGCAGAGATAAGTTGAACTGGATGCTGATTTCACTTGGTTAAAGTGTGAGTCATTAAAATCTTAGATTGAGATAGGTCAGTATCGTTGCATCATCAAATAAGATGGCTAAGCAAATTGTAGCAAAATTTTTTTTTTTAGTCATAATATGAAATATTTGGAAGAATTATACGAAGCTTATTTAAATACCGGAAACGTGCGAGTCTGTCTCGCCCAGCAAACGGTTCCGTATGTAATTTTAATTTTCGACTTAATAAAAATAAAGACCCCTTGTTTTTAAGATTTTTTTTTTGTATTTGTGGTCTATAACGATATCTTCTTTTTTGTATTTGAGGTCTATAACTTGCCAAATTTCATAGTTCAAGGTTAACGGGAAGTGCCCAATGAGTTTTGATTTCCTTAAAAGTGTCGATATTTTATGCGTTTTTTTTTCTGAATAAATTTTCCTGTATCTTTTTTCACAACTTCATGGGATTTGAGTATTCGGCTTAAATTTTAACTCAATATCTCTCAAAATAAAATGTCTTGACAGACAGAAAACAAAGTAATCGTTTAAGGGTTTCTTTTCCTTTTTGAGGTAGATTTGGAACCCAAAAAATAAAAGTAGGACAATATTACTTGTGTGGTAAACGAGTAAATATTATGAACCGGTTCAAATGGATAAATCACGCCGCCATAAACTTTAATACTTACTAATAAATAATAAAAAAATATGAACACACATTTTTAAACCATGTTTTATGGACTGCACAAAACTAAACAGGTACCGCCATCGGAGGTTCAATTTAAAACGTTTTATGGTGTTGCATTATGGTTTCCGACATTCCCCTTTATATTTTAACTGCTAGGATTATAGAACGTTTAAGTGGTCCCATAAAATAACTGTTCACTACCTGAAGAAGAAATAAATTACTTAACAGGATAATGCTTTTATATTCGAAATGTTTTGTACGTGTCGCGTTTTGCCTTGTGGGTATTTATTGGGTCATTCGTCAGGAACCAATACCCAAGGGTAGTGTTATGTGGTTGGGGTGCATAATACTGCTGTGACGCGATGTTGTTTATGATTGGACTCTCCTGAACAATTTATTAACGTTTCGGTTCGGTATATAGGGGAAGTAGCTTGTTTCAAATGATATAAATTATATCTGGGTTCATAACCTTGCCGTGTTTGTCATGGACAAGACATCAATTGTTGAGAAATCGCAGTTCTTGGATTTAGTTTTACTACTATTCTTACTATTTGCTAGAAACAGTGTACCTATAGGTAATATTAATGCATTTCTTACGGGTGTTTTAAATCTTATAAAAAAATTTCATTGCTAGTATATGCAACCACTTTCTTATAGTTATTATTAGTTAGAGACCATACCATGTTCTTAGTTAGAGACTTGGTCGCTAACTATGGGCCTCATAAAAAGGCTCAGAATCACGCAGCGGGCGATGGAACGAGCTATGTTTGGAGTATCTCTGCATGATCGAATGAGGAGAAGATCCGCAAAAGAACCAAAGTCACCGACATACTCGTAGCTCAACGAGTCGCGAAGCTGAAGTCAAAATGGGCGGGGCACATAGTTCGAAGTGCCGATGAACGTTGGGTCCTAGGGTGCTGGCCCCCGACCCCCCACCAGGTACTGACGACAACAAGGGTGTTACAACAAACACAGTATCTGAAGATACAGTGTAATGTCATGACACGGCAGAACTTTCCTTTGAAGAATCAGGACCACTGTAATATTTGCTAAAACTGTAATAATATTACCAAGCTTTAGTTCTACAAGCTTGAGATTGTACTTGTAATATGCCACTTGGTATTGGTCACGCTAGCCGTTATTTGAGAAGTGGGTCGAATCGTTAACAACCAGTAACGATAACCGCTAATCGAAAGGACAAAAGTTCAAACAGCTATCTATAGTCTGTACTGTGTAATTTAGGAACAAAACAAAATTAGTTAGACACGGTAAAAAGATGTTTGTTGTTCATTTTGCGGTCAAAATCGACCTTAAGTTGGTACAAAGTCGACGGAGTTTGATGAGCTTATTCTGAATGGGTTTAACGAAGAGCGTGACACGCACGTGCGTGCGGCGCTCACTGTCGCGGTCGAGAATCGAGACGGAGGGGGAGCAGGATGGCGCCGCCTTGCGGGAGAGAGACAACTCAACTTTATGACGATGCTATATATCTAGCGTCGTAGCGGGTAGCGTTGCCACGCGTCCGGATAAAGCCGGACATAGTTAAGCTTTTTGATTGCGTGTCCGGCCAAAATAAACGGTGTCCGGCTTTTGTTAGGCTTTTTACTTTTGATTTTACTATTTAATTTTGACTGATGACTTTCTTTTGGCCGTGACTATTACTTAGGGAGCTCCCGATTTGGACTGATTTATCGTTCGATTAGTAGGATTTCGTACCCAAAGGGAAAATGGGAAACTATTATTAAGCTATCCGCCGTCCGTCTGCCTGTCACGAGGCTGTATGTCATGAACCGTGATAGTTGAAATTATTACAAATTACATATTAATGTGCCGTTTTCATAGATAACAGTACGAAACCCTCCGGTTTTTAAAATTTTATTTTGCTTGATGACTTTCTTTGATTGATTTTAATAATTAAGTACTTAAAATGATTTAGCATTCGATGTTATTTATATTTCATTAAAGTTTAACAACATTTATGGTAAATATTAAAAAAATCCTGATTTTACATTATAAACAAGGGTTTTGTATTGTCCGGCATTTGTACCCAATGACTGGCCAAAGTGACTGGTCTGTCCGGCTATTGGGTTTAGTAACGTGGTCACCCTGCATCTGGGTATAATGTCTCCGTGTGGGAGGTATGTCGGCGTTCGAATATTTTTTAAATACATCCTGATAAATTCTGATCTGTATTCCATGAGTGTTTTATTAACATTTCAACGCATTCTTTAAATTTTAATTTTATTCGAGTTTATTTGTCCGTTATTCCTGCAATGCTGTCTTTTGTTCCATGAATTGCAAATACAACTTATTACATTTGCAGGATATGTCTCCAAAGGGTCCTTTTTAAGTTCAGAAGATTGCTCGTAAATATAAGTTGTAACATTTGTCGATGATATTATTGTTTCTCGTTTGAAACAAGAACATTACTCGTATGTTGCGCGTTCGACTGTGGCAATTTATTTATTCCAATTTCATATTTTTGTTGTGGAGTAATTTAATGAACGTTCAACCCTTAGGGACCTCGTGCAATATGCGACCAGGACCAAGACTAGTATTTGGCCGTGGTCGCACAGACCACGACCAAGTCGTAAAGCGGCCAATTGTCATTTGTTATTCTGCCCGCGGCATACTGGCTGGCCAGTCTGCATTCTCTGTCACAGAACTAGAGCGTGAATGCTCACAAAAAAATATCTGAGACTTCTCAGAAGTGAAGGTCACAAGGTCTCAGCCCCAAAAGGAGCTGGAAGGACTTGACCGGAGAAGCAAGATCCCTGCGCCTGAAGTGGGCAAGGATGCTAAGCCTCACCTGGAAGGTAATAACCCACCCGGCAACAAACTATACGTACTTAGCTCGGTCGCAAAGACCACTCGTACCGGCTCGGATTGCGGCAAATTGCGGCGAAATACGCGATGTCCATATGGTTTATTTAGTTAACCTAGTCGTTGCGACCACAGCTGGTTAACACACTAACTTGGTCTATATTAACAACCGTTTAAAATTAACACAAAATTATTAACAACCGCATTTTTCGTATTCAGTAAAGAATTCATTATTTACGAAAATGACCTTTACTGCTTATTGATTTGATGTTAATTATATTAGGTTGTTAATAAAGACAACTTAGAGAATAGGCAACTGGTCGTGGTCCTGGCCGCATAGTGTGCGGGTTTCCTTACAGACGACAACGCAAATATTGGTAATGAAAACATTTGCTGTAATACTCCAGGCGTTCGGAGAGGAAAGACTTTTTTACGAGACGACTGCGAGTGTGTCTAGCCCATTGTGATGCAGTTTTTAAATCCGGATTAAAAGGAAGCCCATAATAAGCTCGATGCGGGGTTGTTACTGGGCGGTTGGGACGATCGTTTGTACCAACTCTTCTGTAAATTTTGCTATTGTGCTTAATAAAAACATTGTTGGATTGCACAATTTGAAATGGTAATCCACGTTATTTGCTTTTGAAGTTTTGAATCCGGATGTTGTAATAATAATATATAACGGACAATTAAATTGGTGCGAGTACACGACGAATTGTATTTTGTTTAGAGAATATGATAGTTTGTATTATTCTTTCCTTGTTTTTTTTAATCGACTTCCAAAAAGGAGGAAGTTCTACGTTCAACTGTATGTATGTTTTTTTTATGTTCAGCGATAATTCCGTCATTTATGAACCGATTTTGAAAATTCTTTTTTTGGTTTGAAGGGTTTGATTCCAGGGTTCGAAAATCGTAGAGACGGCTAGTCCGTTTGTTATTTGTTATATTAAGAAATATGAAATATGTCAGTAACTTTGTCCGCGTAAAACTCTTGAGCCACGACGTTCTTTACTGTAGGTACTTGGTACACGTTTAAGCCTTCCTCTTGCATCACTATCGATTGTTAAAAACCGCATTAAAATCGTTGTGTAGTTTAAAATATCTCAGCGTACAGACGAATGGAATGGAAGTCCAGCGTGGTGGACTATTGACCTAACCCCCCTCATTCTGAGAGGAGACTCGAGCTTAGCAGTGAGCCGAATATGGGTTGATAATGATGATGATGAAATATTTTTCTATTAGAAGACCTTACAAAGTTGACGGTATTTAATTTCGAAATTCTGAAGGTTAGATTCCACACGCAATTCAAAACCTCAATCACAGAGTTCTAAGCATTCTACGGACTTCACTCTTTACATACCAACATACTTAACGACGACAAAACCTTCATTTGAAAGGGCACCGATGAATAGCAAAGAGTCAATGGGTCGTAAGAAATGGGCCAGTCAGTACTCGCGCGAGTGAAATGCACTCTAAAACCAGCCTACTGAGACCTTTCTCGCACCGCAATTGCTTTAGCCAGGTGGCATGTAATGAGTTTATTGTGGTTAAGAGTTGTGGTTTTATAATATTTTCTCTATTGTTTGTTCTCTATGATCATTCGGAGTCACTTTTGAATTGTTCTGTAATTTAAAATACTTATATATCTTTTAATAAGTTACTCCAAATTACGCTTGTATTGAATTGTTTTGTTTATTTATTTTTCTTTTGTGTCTTCCCTTAGATGCCGTCTTGTTTTTATGTTTTGCAGGTTTTCATGTATGTATGTATGATGTAGTTAAGTATAGTCTGTTTGTATTATTATTATGTATTATTGCATATTATTTATGTATTTAAATTACTTAACTTTGTATTATTTTTTGTGTGCGTATACTCGAATCGGTGCTTACGTTTTTTTTTCTCTTCACAGTGGTTGTCTGGAAGAGATCGCTCTTTACCGATAAGACCGCCATTTGTACATTAGTTTCTAAGTGTTATTATAAGTTATTGTTTATTTTTGTTTTAATGTTCAATAAAGTATATTTCTTCTTTCTTCTTCTTCTTCTTCTTAAAATTTATTTAACTCAAAAGATTAATGTTTAAGTTTTACAACTTAAACGTTAATCATTTGTCTACTTTTACTTTCGACAGTAACAAATAGTGCCCTGTGCAAAACTGAAGTAAACGGCTTACAATTATGCTTGATCTGTCATCATCATACCTCTACATCCACTTCACCATCATTGCATCATCACTTACCAACAGGTGAGATTGTAATCAAGGGCTAACTTGTAAAGAATAAAAAGAATAAAAAAAAAACCGCGTGCTTCCCGTTCTATTAAGAATACGGGGACAATGTATAGCCTATAGCCTTCATCAATAAATGGGCTATCTAACACTGCAAGAATCACTGCACTGACTGCATTATCACTTACCATCACCTGATAGTAAGTGATAATGCAGTCTACGATGGAAGCGGGCTAACTTGTTAGGAGGAAGATGAAAATCCACACCCCTTTCGGTTTCTACACAGCATCGTACCGGAACGCTAAATCGCTTGGCGGTACGTCTTTGCCGGTAGGGTGGCTATAACTAGCCACGGTCGAGGCCTCCTATCATCCAGACCCGGACAAATTAAGAAAATCTCAATCTTGGGCAGATTCGATCTGCGGATCGAACCCAGGACCTCCGTTTTGTAAATCCACCTCGCATACCACTGCGCCAGGGACGCCGTCAATTTCTTTGTGTGCTGGTAAATGTGTAACAAAGAATCTTTACTAATATTATAAAACTGAAGAGTTTGTTTGTTTGCTTGAACGCGCTAATCTCAAGAACTACTGGTCAGATTTGATAAATTCTTGCAGTCCATTTATTGATGAATGCTATAGGCTATATATTATCCCTGTATTCCTACGAGAACGGAAACCACGCGAGTGAAACCGTGCGGTGTCAACTAGTAAATAAATAAAGATCGATAGAATTCTGTCAAATACTAACCAGCTGATGTAAGTTTTGTACATTAGTGAAGTCACTGCTCTCTCTGAATTCGCAGGGTGCTTTGTTACGGTGGCGATTGGTTCCATTAATAAGGCAGGTGTTCACAATGTGAGCCCCGACAATGGTGCCGAGGGTGGGGTCTCGGGCGCTCTCACCATTGAAAAGCATTTCTCTCTTAAATTAATATTTATTTTCGACTTTGCTGTTAGCTATTTTTATGTGTGTACGTATTGCGGTAACTAGGCACAGATGGTTGTACAATCGTAGTTATATTCAGACAAATATTTTTAACAATCCAATCCGAATTGGGCCAGCATGGTGGACTATTAGCCTAGACCTTTTCATTATGAGAGGAGACTCGTGTTCATCAGTGAGCCGAATATGGGTGGATGATGATGATTCGTCGTCATCAACCCATATTCGGCTCACTGCTGAGCTCGAGTCTCCTCTCAGAATGAGAGGGGTTAGGCCAATAGTCCACCACGCTGGCCCAATGCGGATTGGCAGACTTCACACACGCAGAGAATGAAGATAATTCTCTGGTATGCAGGTTTCCTCACGATGTTTTTCCTTCACCGATTGAGACACGTGATATTTAATTTCTTAAAATGCACACAACTGAAAAGTTGGAGGTGCATGCCCCGGACAGGATTCGAACACACACCCTCCGGAATCGGAGGCAGAGGTCATATCCACTGGGCTATCACTGCTCTTGATGCTTTGATGATGATTATCAGCCCATTTTAATGGTCAATTAGAGAGACAATTAGAGAGCCCAAGGTTCGAGCGCAGGAACTCATAATCTGAAGTTACATACGCTACTAACTATATTATACTAACTTCAGCACAACAGTGTGCATATAGCTTGGCAAGTTCGTTGATGACACTCCCATGATATGCGGGCGACTGGGGGAAGGACTGCACGTGTGTGAAATCGAGCGCGCGGGGCAGAGGGAAGGACTGCGCGGGTATGAAGTAGTGCTTAGTGGTACTACTGCACAACTGTTGCAATTTTTTAGCGTTTAGGGTTATGCGTTAGTTACAGTATGAAAACATAAAAAAATCCCACTAGGCACTCAGTTCCTGATCTTCTAAATTATTTCATAAGTTTCAGTTTGAGTTTCAATATTTTATTATAACAAATTGGCGTACGTAATATAACGCTTATGTACAGTACACACGCGTTATACACTACATAGTGTATTTCTATTGTAGAATGTTCTATTAGTACGTATCTAAGTGGGTCGAAACGTATTACCTCTTTCTCAAACGACTCCATTGAGACATGTTTATGTGTGTTGCCACATCTGTAAGACCATCTGTATTAGATACATCAGCTATTGGTTACATTTTTATACGACAGCATCACAAAATAATGCAATCCAAAATGGACCAGGCCTTAGCCATGTGGCACGTCGATTGTCTTTCTACAAACCAAAAAATATATGAGAATGACAGATCCTACTATAATATTATAAACGCGAAAGTTTGTATGGATGTTTGGATGTTTGTTTATCTATAACGCCGCTACTACTGAAGCGATTTGGCTGAAATTTGGAATGGAAATAGATTTTACTCTGGATTAACACATAGGCTACTTTTTATCTCGAAAAATTCATGGTTTCCCGAGATTTGCGAAACTGCTGATTTTAATTATATGAATGTTTGTTACTCTTTTACGCCTTGACTACTTAACCGAATTAGCTGAAATTTGGTATTGAGGTATATTATAGCATGGATTAACAGATAGGCTACTTTTTATCCCGGAAAAATCCGTGGTTCCTGAGGGATTTGTGAAAAACTAAATTCCAATAATATACAGATGGAGCGTACGAAACCCGACGGTGTCGTACCCGTCACAAATACGAAATTCAAAAACGAATACATTCTCGAGTCAGTACGACACGAAGCGTCGCATCAGTAGTTTTCAATATTATTTAAGAAAAATGGCGTCTTATGTTTTTAAATATTTTTAAAGCTGTTCACCAAAACTAAAGAAATAAAATGGAGTATTTTTTTTACTGGTTATTATTAATTTACGTAATTGTTGTAAATGTAAAATTTTGAAATACCTACCTATTATGAATAAAGTTTGTATATGCGCTTGTCAAGGAGATGCGTGACGTTCGTTTTTTATGGGTTTCGCCGGCTTCACTCGTAACTTGCAAATAACCACTACTTACTCTGTGGGAATGACATTCACTATCGACAGGTCACGTGATCAAGTTGTCGACCGCATCTGTTCCCATACATTTTGTTATTTTTCGAAGCGTTAACGTTTGTAGATAAAGAGTCGGCGTGTCACGGCTATAGGCCCAGATCTTTATGATATTTGTCAATAGACAAAGGAATGGGATTGTGAGACATAATACCCTATAGACACTAGACACTAATAGTTTCTAGAAATCCATTACACATTGTTGGTTTATCTACCAGCATCATGTTACAATGCGATGAACTTTGTGAGTTACTCTGATATCTTTAGCGGTCACTGGCTAAACAGTTTCATTAAAAAAAAAAATCGGTTGTCTGTAAAGTCGGTTTACTGACGATAGTTGAACGTGACAACGTCTTAAGAAAATACTGATGGAATGGTTGCATTTTTCAAAAGAAATTGTTCGTTTTTCACAAATACTGTTTAATAATCTTCATAGACCAGAATATACTTTATTTCTT